>NW_004527988.1:0-3598 GCF_000260255.1 Octodon degus
ATATGCAGTGTATTATTTGTTGAAACTGTACTTTCGATTTGATTTGAAACTGTCTCATTGCTATATGTTTATCAATAAAACTTTGAAAAGAAAAAAAAAGATACCTTAAAAACAGCAAGAGACCATTAAAAAAAAATCATTGCAACACCCACAAGGTGAGGCAAAGAAGAATAACAAAAGATTGATTGGAGTCAGTGAAAAAGCTAGAAATAGTACAAAAGCCATATATACCTTTTTACAGAAATAATAGCAGAAAACTTCCCAAGCATAGATAAATAATTTCACACACAAAATAATGAAACATATAGAAATCCATATAGCCAAGACCAAAATAAGTCTGCACCAGGCATACAATAATTAAGATTCCAGAGATTCAGAACAATGACAGATTATTAAATGTGGTTAGAGAAAAGAAACAAATCACCTATTAAGGGAAGCCCACCAGAATCACAGAAGACTTATCAACACAAACCCTCAAACTGAGGAAAGGTTGGAATAAGGTACTTCAAGCCCTAAAAGAAAAATAATCTTCAACACAGATCGAGGTACCCAACAAAACTCTCAAAATCAATGGGAAAGTAAGATACTTTCATGACAAAGAACAACTAAAGAAATTCATGACTACCCAACTAGTTCCTCAGAACACTCTGAAGTATATATTAGAAAATGCAAAGACCAAAAACACAGGAATATCAAAAGAAAGAAGCCACCAGGTAGGGCAAGCAATTAAACAGAGGAGAAAGACAGGGAACCAACCACAACAAAATAACATGAAAAAGATGCTAATACATATCAGTTATAACCATCAATGTAAATGGTCTCAATTCACCAACCAGAAGAAACAGACTGGCAGAATCTATCAAGAAGAAAGATCCAACAATGTGGATCCAACAAATGTGCTGCATTCCAGAAGCACATTTAACCCCCAGAGAAATTCACAGGCTGAAACTCAAAGGATGGAGAACAATACTCCATGCAACAGGAAGCCAGAAGAAAAGCATGAGTAGCTATTGTATTTGTAGACAACATAAACTCTAAGTCAAACCTGATCAAAAGAGACAAAGAAGATCACTACATACTTGTTAAGAGAAAACTCCAAGAGGAAGAGGTAAAAATCAAAAACATACCAGTGTACCCAACTTCATAAAACAAATAATGACAGATGTGAAAAATAAAATAAGCTCCAACACAATTGTGGTGGGATACCTTAGCACCAGACTCTCACAAGTAGATGGATAGATCAACTAGCCAAAAAACTCAACAAAGAGGTATCAGAAATAAACCAAGCCCGTGAACAAATGGACTTTATAGATGTCTGTAGAGTAGTCCAGCCCAAAATATCAGAATATACATTCTTCTCAGCTGCACATAGGATGCTCTCCACAATAGACAGCATAGATCCTTCAGCTCATGAGTGTGATGACTGAATATTCGTGCTGAATGGATGAGATGGGCCTTACTCAAGCCTTGTTATGATGTGAGTACATTACCAGTTAGACATGAAAAAAAAAAATATATCAATCACATATGAGCCCATAAAACATGCTTAAGTAAATTTAGAAGAATTGAAATCACCCCAGGAATACTATCTGATCATAGCACAAGGAAACTGGAAATCAACGGCAAAAGAAATTGCAAAACTACATATACACATGGAAATTAAACAACAACCATCTGAACAATAGGTCACAAAGGAAATTAAAGACAAAACTAAACCAAATCTGCACTCGCGGGACCTCTGGACCAAACCCAGGCATGCTGCATGAGTAAGACTTTCAGACGTGCCCATGGGACCCCTTCAGAGCCCCACCCCCCTCCAAGCCTACAGAGTGAGTGAGAACTTCTGCTATGCATTCAGGACCTCCCAGATCAAGCCCAAGCCCAGGCCTGGCGAGTGTGTGGGAGAGCTTCTGTGCTTCCCTGTCCCCCCTGTGCCAGGGGCACAACAGGTTTACTTCCAAGGGCTGCAGCAGGAAGGAGCTGAGCACAACAGCTAGACCCAAAGCAGGCACAACTGGATAAATTCAAACTTAATAGATCTACACCTGAATTTCTGTAAGTGTCAAGATTATAACTGCACCAAAGCTCTACAGCAAAGGCCAGATATCAGTGCTATACAACATAAAATGACAAGGAGAAGGAGCAAAATGCAATCTCAGGGCTTGAGCTCACCTAGAACAAGTGCAGAGGACACTACCTCAGCTGAAATGTATGAATTAATAACATCTGAAGTAAAGAAACCACAGCAGAAAGGTATAGAGGAACTCAGACCAGAACTAATCTCTGAAATGAAAAAAAAAAAAGAAATCCCTAAATTACTAGCTTCGGAAGAAAAAAAAACAACAGCAAAAACGTATAGAGGAACTCAGATCAGAAATAATCACTGAAATAAAAAAAGAAATCTCTGAATTAATAGTGTCTGAACTAAAGAATCAAATACAGAAACAGAGGAAATCAGATCAGAAATAATCTCTGAAATAAAAGAATTAACTGCTTCTCAAGAAGACACTGATTTAAAAAAATAGAGATTAGAAAAGCGATGGATTCCTTGAATGAGCAATACAGGCAAGAAATAGATTGCATGAAGCAGAGTCAAAGAGATACAAAGGAATTTAAAATTTCAATCAAAAGCTTGCAAAACCATTTGAGTGAAAGTGAAGATAGTTTCAGATCCTGAGGGAGCTGTCACAGCTAGTGAAAAGGTAAGAAAAGATCTCTTAAAAACAACTAGGATGGGGGCCGAGGAGATAGCTCAGTAGAATAAGTGCTTGCCTGCAAGCGCAAGGGACTGAGTTCAATCCCCAGTTCCGGAAAAAAGAAAAAATCTGTGCAAAAACAATTGGATATAGGAAAAAATAATTCATCACCTTCAAGACAATGTAAGGGTGAACAACATGAGACTAATAGGCATCAGTGAGAAAGAAGGAGTCAATACAAATGATATAAATAGAACATGGGCAGAAGAAATAGCAGAAAACTTCCCAAATATGAAAGCCGCTAGAGAAAAGAAACAGAGCACACTTAAAGGAAAACCCATCATAGTAATGGCACAGACATCTCTTAACAAACCATGAAGGAAAGAAGAGTATGGAGAAGAGCACTTTAAATCCTCTATGAAAACAAATTTGAGCCCAGGATACTATACCCTGCAAAACTCTCTTTAAAGTTGATGGAGGAGTGAAATACTTCCATGACAAAGAATAACTAAAGAATTTCATGATGACAAAGCCAACCCTACCCAGACATCTAAAAGATGTTCTAGATAGGGACCAAAATAATCAGAACTCCACAAACAAGAACAGAAGGAACTCACTAAATAGGGAAAATAATTAAACACAGGAGAAAAAGGAGTAAATGACAGCAGGTAAATAGCATGTCAAGAGTAAGTCAATACATCTCAATTCTAATCATCAATGTAAATGGACTCAATGCACCAATTAAAAGAAATAGACTGGCACAGTGGATTAGGAAACAAAATCCAACAATATGCTGCACACAATAAACACACTTAACTCAAAAAGAAATTCATAGGCTGAAAGTCAAAGGATGAAAAACAATACTACACACCCCAGTACCTCAGAAAAAAGCAGGGGTAACA
>NW_004527989.1:0-1907 GCF_000260255.1 Octodon degus
CTTGCTGAGAGGGCGATTGAGACTGGGCATGATGATGTGTGCCTGTAATCCCAGCACTTGGGAGGCTGAAAATAGGAGAATCACTACGAGTCTGATCTGTGTAGTGAAACCCTGTTGACCCTGTAGGCCCAGTCCTAAATACAAAAAAAGAAAGAAAGAAAAGAAAAGAAAAGAAAAGAAAAGAAAAGAAAAGAAAAGAAAAGAAAAGAGAAAAGATCCAATCAATTAATAAATATTGTGATTTGCTAACAACCTCTAACCCTGTATGTAAAAACCAACACTTCATTATACCTTTACAATATGTTTCTTTATTATGGTTTTGTTTATAACTTGCATCTAGTTGTCCCCTCAAAGCCTCATGTAGTCAGAAGAAGAGCTTTTTAAGGGTGGCTGCATCTAGAGTACATGATGCTGGGATTTTTAAGTGTGTGGTCCTGGGATCAAGGGTATGTGATTACTAAATCAATCCACTGATTGGTTTGGCATAGTTCTGAGTATAGACAATGGGAAAGCCTTCCCTAGGGATGAGTGCTGCCCACCCTAAGAGTGTATGGCCAGGACAGAATATAAGGGATAGAAGATGCTTGCTGCTTCAATACTTTGCTGCCTTCTTTACCATGAATTACTTCTTTGTAATGTCCCTCTGCTATGCCACCCTGCCTTGGAGCCAGCTGATTATGGCCTGAAGCCCCTACTGTGAACTAAACAAACCTTTCTTCCTTTAACTCTGGGTGTCAGGTATTTTGCCTCAGCAGTGAAGAAAGTAACTAAGACAGCTTGCTTCCTTGAATTTTCTCTGTCCTACCAACCTTTTTTTCTGAAATTCATTACCAACTTCACCAATACTGTCCCTCCCATTCTTACTTCAAAATGCCCTTAGAGTTCTTGTCCCACCAAATACCTTCATTCTCCTTTGTAGACAAGAAAGTAGGATCTGGGTGAGCCATAGCTGGAGATTCAGTGTAATGGTTGATACATTGTGTCAATTTGAGAAGATTAGAATTTGGTAACAGGAGTGGGGTCATTGTTGTGACTATATCTGATTATGTGGTTCAGTGGCCTTTGGGAATAGCTTGTGGGAAGATTTTGGAATGGTTCAGAGATGTCGCCTGAAAGAGTAGAGCTGAAATGCCTAAGGCTATTCTGTATGGGAGATACTGGTCAGAGCTCAGAAGACCAGAAAACTGGTGAAGACCAGGCTTGTGAGGTTCTACTGGGAAGGACTGCACTGGCTGCTAGACTACAGATGATGTGTGTTATGGTTTGGCAGAAAGTTTGTTTGCATTTTGCTTGTCTCTGGCTCATTCCTGAGACTGAGATTAAGGGCAGCAAACTAACCTGGCAGAATACATTTCAAGGCAGTTAAATATTGAGGCTGTGACTTGGCTGCTGCTGGGGGCTTTTAGCCAGATCTTTGTTGAAAATTGTAAGCAAAGTGCACAGCAGGAAGATTTAAAATGCTGTGAGTTTGGCTATAAGGGAATCTTCAATAAAACTTTGGACTACAAAGATAGATCTGAGGAGATCTCCATTACTTAAGAGAAATGGGAGAAAAGATGGCCTGAGGACATCACAAGAAGCAACAAATCTCCACTCTTTGCAGCCTCAAAACTGCAAAAATGAAAGGCTTTGCTTTGAGGAGAAAGCCTCAGAGCACCATGCTCCAGAATGGCAAAAACAAAGAGAATTCGTTCCACAGAATTGAGTTTAGAGGGTTTAAAGATCCAGGCACTTAATGCCTACAGCAAACAGAGAGGGAAACCTCGCTACTGCTCCAGCTGGCAGCAGATCTTGGCATTATCCACATACTACTGGTTTTAGACACATGCAGAATGCAAGAATTGTGAGGTTAAAAGGCTACCACCTCAATTGCCAAACGCCTGGGAGGCCTGGAAATGTGCTCTTGA
>NW_004527989.1:2832-3725 GCF_000260255.1 Octodon degus
GCCCAGAAAAATGTGTTCTTCCTAGCTCCTTTGCTTCATGGCTAGCTGTTATGGGTCAAGCAGCTTTCTTCCACCATGGCCTTTCACCATGCTATTTCTCTCTTGGATTCAGCCAACCATAGAGTTAAACAAAATAAGCTTCTTTTCCTTTAATTTGTGGGTCCCTTTGATGGGAAAGTGATGAAAAAAGATATTGGAAGAAAAATTAAAAAAAAAAAAAAAGAGGCTCTCCCCCACCCCTCACCCCTCTGTTATTGTTGCTTTTGTTATCTTCACTGTCGTGAACGGTTGCCCTTGTGCCAAGCCACCCTGCTCTGGAGCCAGCTGATTATGGACTGAAACCTCCACAAACCAAGAGTTAAATAAACCTTTCTCTCTTTAATTTGGGGGTCAGGTATTTTGTCTCAGCAACAAGAGAAAAGTAAGCAATGCACATGAAGCCCAGCCTGGGGCAGGTCCCGACGAGTCCATCTTTGTTCAACCATGCTCTTTGCCACTGCTACCTCTCAAACTTTCTAATTGCAGCTCTGGCTAATTCTGATGCTCACATTGCTTTTGCAGTTTCCAAAACAGTGTAGTTTTGAACATTATTCTAAAATAATATCACAAACTTCAAGAGTTTTACTTTATTGTACTTTTAAAAAATGGGTTCTTCCTATGGTAGTCCAGGCTGGCCTTGAATTCACCATGTAAACCAAAATGACCTCAAACTCATGTTGATCCTCTTCCCTCCGCCTTCCAAATTGTGGAATTATAGGACCCAGCATGCTCAGATAATATCAAGAATTTTTAAAAGGATAGAGAAGTCAAGCAACTGTCTAATCAAGAATGATTATTGCTAAAATCCAAACCTAATGATGGTTCTGAACATTTGGCTTGGAGAACACCAGAAG
>NW_004527990.1:0-3660 GCF_000260255.1 Octodon degus
TGTGCAGTAAGACCCTGTACTAAATATAACATATATATATATATATTTTTTTTTTCAACATGGACACATTTAGAACACTGAGGCAGAATAGAAGTGCCAAAAAGTGCAAAAGATCTCAAAAAAAAAAAAAACTGAAAAAGGGAGAAATGTCACCATATCAGAGAGCAAAAAATCTGTTAAGAAAGACAACAAAGGCATTTCCTTTAAAAAAAGACATTTCCTTATTCTTAGCTATTCATGCTACGTGATAGAACTTGAAAGAAGAAAAATACTTTAAAAATTCCAAGAGTGCTCCTGTCTGCTTCTTGTACATGGATAACCACTAAGAAGATAACAATGTACAGTGTATTGACTATCAAAACTGTCCTATTATTCAGCTGTGAAACTCTCATTCATATTTATTTCTCAATAAAAAAATAAATATATAAAAAAATTCCAAGAGTGATCAATGATTATAATTGCATGAATGCTATTGACAGACTTGATCAACAATCCAAGAAGCTGTAATCCAAAAGTAGAGAAAAATATTATAAATTATGCAACTTCTGGACCAAAGAGTGTGGAACTCATTTGTTATTTCTTCAAAACAAGGCATTTCCAAAAAGTCACGAACAATTTAGGTCTAGTAGACCAAATAATTGAAAAATATGGGTAGTGGAATACCAATCAGGATGTCCATCATCAAGGTCTTCACTATTACAGTTAGTGGGTTGGCATTTTATGTAATTATACCATCCCCAGAATAAAAAAGAAAGGCTGTTGCAATGGCATAAAGTGTGTTGTTCAAATAAAGACAACAATGAAAAAAAATTCAGAAGAAGACAAGATAAGACTGACAATATTGTAACATTGTGCTGTGTATTGAAAGTTTGAACATACATTATACACAGAAAAATTATTGAATAAATTTGATAAATTGTTGTTTTTATATTTCCTGTTGTATTATCTTACAAAAATTAATGAAAAACATAACTTCTGATCATTCTATATTTAAAAAATTGGACTGGTAAGTGGTTAATATGCTTTTGGCAGTAGGTTTGTTCTAAGTGGCTTTTATCAAGTTGAGATTTGATTCATCTATGCCTATTTTCTTCAGGAATTTTTTGTCATGAATGGATGTTGGACTTTGTCAAAAGCTTTTTCTACATCTATTGAGATGATCACATGATTTTTGTCCTTATTTCTGTTTCTATGGTGTACTGCATTTGTGGATTTGCATATGTGAACCATCCTTGCATATTTGGAGCAAAGGCTTTTGGCATGATGTATGCTTTCTTTGATGACTCATTACATTCTCTTGGCCAGTTTCTTGTTGAGGGTTATCTTATTTATTTGTCTCATTGCTGAGACCCACCACCCAAAGTTAACAGGGGAAAAGATTATTTAGCTCACAGTTTACAGTTCATACTTTTCTCCAGACTTTTAGTTGAGAAATCTGCTTTTATTCAAGTTGTTTTTCTTCTATAGGTGAGGTGCTTCTTATTAATTTCAATTTTTATTTGCTTTTAATGTTTCTTTGTTTGTTTTATCATATTGGAAGTAAAATTCAGAGCTTTCACACTAAGCCATGTTTCCAGCATGTTTTATATTTGTTAAATTTTTGAGACAGTCTTGGTAAGTTGCACAGAGTGGCTTCAATCTTGTGATTGTCCTGCCACAGTCTTCTAGCTTAAGTTTTTTGAAATTTTCCTGTGCCATGCCTCATCATGAATTTCTTTGGTTTTATCCTTTATTTTTTTATTTTTTGCTTTAAATTTTTATTTTTACTCTTTTTTTGGTTTTATCCTTTATGATTTCCCTTCAGTTTTCTTTCTTTTTTTTTAACTATAAGCTTAAATCTTTTGCCACGTTTGGGAAAATTTCAGCCATTATTCCTCTGAAAACTCTTTCGTCCCTCCTCTTTTCCTCCAAACCTTTTGAGGCTCTTATAATGTACATATTCAATTTATTATAGTTTGACAAGTCTCTGATATTCAGATGATATTTTTAAATATATTTTCTTTCCTGTTGTCCAAATCAGTTCACTTGTTTCCTCTGTCCCAACCATTTTGCTGTTGAGACACTGAGATACCATAAGCTTTTGATTTTCTGTTACTATATTTGAGTTCTGTAACTTCCATTTGATTCATCATTTTACTCCTTTCCTTGAGGATTTCTATTTTTACTTGTTTCAAGCATGTTCAAAATTGCTTGTTGAAACATTTTTATGATGGCTGTTTTAAGCACCATGTTAAATAATTAAAATATCTGTGCTATTATCTATTGGTTGTGTTTTATTATTCAAAATTTGCCTGGCTCCTCAGATGAAAATTCTCAATCGTACTTTGGACACTGGGTATTATGCTTTGAGACTCAAAATCTCATTTAAATATTCTGTCTTAATAGCCCTTCTCTGACACCACGCTGGTGGGAGAATGGAGACGGCACCTCCTTTGTGTCATGCCTTCTCTCTCTCAAAAATCATTCAAAAGTAAGGAAAAATGTTCCAACTATATTACTATCTTGCCCAAATTTAGCTCGTACATGTAACTTTGAACTACAATAAATAAGGAAGGTATGGCTGATATAGACAAGACAAAATGAAAGTGCCAAAATACATGGTGAACTGGCATCAAATATGAAAAGGTCCTCTAAAGACTTCTCCAAGTAGAGCTTCTCTAACAGCATGGGAACACTCATCTCTGGAAAAACAAAACAAAAAAGGGGACTATAAATGGAGAACCTTTTTGTAGTGAAATATATACAGATAGATAGATAGATACAGATGTATATACAAAATAGGATAGATAGACAGCCTCTTTCTCTTAGTTCAATGAGAAGAAAGACTTGTACTAATATTGTTTAGAAAAGATCATGTCTGTATCTATCTTGTCCTCTGAACAACTACTGTGAGGACAACAATATGCAATGTATTAATTATTGTAACTGTTCTACTATCCTGTTTTGAAACTGTCTCATTGCTATTTTTCTCATTAAAATTAATAAAAAGTTAAAAAAATAAATACAAAAAATACATGATGAGACATTTTTAAAGGTAATACTCATCATGGTCTTACTAAGGCTAGCATACATGTTTTACCTACATGCTTTTCAATGTCATTAACTCATGTATTTGTCCTCAAAGGACTCAGTGAGATAAATGCTATTACTTTACCTTGGAAATTGTGTCATCCAGCTATTATTTGGCAGAGTGGCAATTTGGAGTCAGAACAGTGCTGCACTCCCTCAGCACTATGAGCAGCCTAATGATAAACAGCTTGTAAAAAAAATTCTTCCATCTAAAGTTGAGTCATAATCACACTAAATCTGTAGGAAGATATGAGAGAGGCAGAGGGTGAGGATATATTATAGAAAACTATTTTAAAATTAGGAAAAATAATAGCATAAATGGCAGATAAGGAATATCTCCTGAAATTTTTCTATGAAGTGAGAAAAGAAAAGCATTATCACAAACTAAAAGCAATTCACAAAAGAATTCTATACATACAACAAGAGGTAAAAGTAGATATATGAGAGTTTGGAGAAAGATGTGCTGAGAAAAGATAAAAAATAAAAGGTTGGCAGTGCCTCCCCCACCCCGCCCGCCGAGTAGGATTTTCTGCCGAGTTCCGGGAGCCCCCAGACCCAGTCCTAGCCCAGGTCCGGTGAGTGTGCGGAGTT
>NW_004527991.1:0-531 GCF_000260255.1 Octodon degus
CATTTCTTTTTGTACCTTAAATATTTCTTTCTATGGTCTCTTTGATTTTTTTTCACTTCTACTGCTGTCATTTCAGAGAGTTACATTTGTTGGTTTCTGATTTCCTCTATCTCTTTGTGCTCTGGACTTTTGTTAGGCAGGCAGGACATTTGAGATTGCATTTTGTTTCTTCACTTTGTCATTTTCTATTTTATTTTGTCTTCTGTGTTGATGTTTGTATATTTCTCAAGTCAGATAGTCTTATCATTGATGTCACAGATTTCAAAGAAAATTGCTGTTTCTCCAGATACCTTTTAGATATAGGTGTTTCTTATGTCTATCTCAAGAACCTGACTTCCCAGCATATTAAGAATGAGGCATTGCTATGTAAGTGACTTAGAGCCCATTCCTGTGGTACTAGAAAATGGTGATGGTCATGACCCCTTCAGTCATAGAGTTGTCATACGGATGGAAGGGAACTGCTTATAGCATGTATGGCATCCTCTTTAAGTTAGGTGAGTTGCTAATAATAATAGATGCAAGTAAAACCTG
>NW_004527991.1:2654-3543 GCF_000260255.1 Octodon degus
TGTGGTGTCTCTTGTCTTTCCTTTGTTGCCCAGGTGTGTGTTTGTTATTTTGGGTCTCTGCTTGTTCCAGATGCATTTTATGAATGTTCTCTCCTGATTGGTTAATGATATTTTGATTGAGATTTTGATAGGGATTGAATTAAATCTACATAACACTTTTGGAAATATGGTCATTTTTACAATGTTGGTTCTTTCTGTGCATGAACAAGGAATATATTTCTATTTTCAGAAATCCTCTTGGATTTCTTTTCCAGACTACTGTAATATTTAAAGTATATATCTTTTTACTTCTTTTGTTGTATTGATTCCAATGCATTTCAGTTTTGAAGGTTATTGTGAAAGGAGTATTTTCCTTAATTTTTCTCTCAGTGATCATTTATTCAAAACACTTCCCCACTATTGATGTGAGCATAAACTGGCACAACTGCTATGCAAATCAGTGTGGCAATTCCTCAAAAAATCTAGGATAAGAGGTCTCATTCAACTGAGCTACTGCACTTCTGGCCATCTTTCCAGAAGAATTGAAAACATCATATCACAATGACATATGTGTGCACATGTTTGTAACAGCACAATTTGTCGTAGCTAAGTCTTGGTAATAACCCAAACTTCCATCAACTTAGGAATGGTTAAAAGGAAGAGGCACATTTTATACAGGGGAATACTATTCACCTATAAAGTAAGATAAGCTTGAGGCTTTTGTAGGTAAATGAGTTCAACTAGAGTCCATACTTACAAGCTAAGTAAAACAGAATTCACCATAATGAAACATCTCATTGTCTCCATAGTGTAAGAAACTGAAAGAATAAATAAGATTCAAATGGTACAATATATATTATGAGAGAAAAAGAAACTTCTCAAAAGGAAAGAGTAATTGGCTTGGGAGAAA
>NW_004527992.1:0-3661 GCF_000260255.1 Octodon degus
GCTTGTTCTAAGTAGGTGCTTTAGACCACTGAGCCATCTCACCAGCCCCCATGTAAGAGTGACTTCTTAACAGAGATGAGCCAGTTAGGCAGCAGTTTCTTTGGGAAGTACAACACTACAATGCTTGTTCCTGCATACAGTAAAACACAGAACTCTGACTAAAAGGTCACTTTCATAACGGAAATAATTTGCAAAGCCCCACTCTGCCAAGAATCGCAACACATTCAGTCTCCTAAGAGAAAGAATCCATGAAGTAGGTGACTTTCCAGGTCATTGTACAGAGGTACTGGAGAAGGATATTTTTTCTCCCATTCATTTCTATGGGAGAAGAGCTAGTAAAACCTTCTAAGCATCCAGATATCCTCACTGTTTCTCCTCCATGAAATGAGTTTCTAAGAGTGAATACTTATCCGATAAGAGACAACTAAGCTCCAGCTTCTTTGGGAATCAGGATACTACAGTGCCTATATCAGCATAAAATGAAACACAGAATTATGGCTAAAATGTCACAAACTCCTACTAAGCCAAGTGTGGAAACTCATTCCATCTTTTAAGAGAAAAGAGCTATGAATTTGGTGATTTTCTTCCTTTTGTGCAGAGGAAATTGTGAAGGATGTTTTCTCTCCCACTCATTCATATGGGAACTGAGTTGGTAACTCATTCTAAGCATCCAATTTTCACAGAAGAGTTGATTGTTTCTGCTCCATGATTTGCATTTCTAACAATGAGTTCTTAAAGCCACCAACCCAGCTAAGCTCCAGCATCTTTGTGAAACAGGGCAGTCCAATTTCTGTTCCCAGATACAAAGAAACACAGAACTCTGGGGAAAACGTCACTTGGCTTGCCAAAATAATTTTCAAAGCTCCACTATGTCAACAGTGGCAACTCATTTAGTCTCCTAAGAGAATGCATTAGTGAAGTTAGTGACTTTCCATCTCGTTGTGCAGAAGAACTGTAGAAGGCTGTTTTCTCTCCCATTCACTTCTATCTTAACCGAGTTAGTAGCATGTTTAAACCATTACCCTAATTTTTCTTTAATCCTCACATGAACACAAACACTAACCCTAACCCTAACTTTATCATAACCCTATCCTTAACCCTAACTCTATCCTACCCTAATACAAATAATAAAACTAACACTAAACCTAAAACTGTAATAACGCTAACAGTAAACCTAACCCAACTGCAACCCTAACCGTAACTCTGTACTAGCTCTAACCCTAATCCTAACCCTAACCCTAAACGCATGCTAGTCATAAACCTACCACTAACCCAACACTATTCTAAAAATAAGCCTAACACTAACCCTAAACCTAACCCTAAGGCTTAAACTTAACCCAAACCCTAGCCCTAATTCTAACCTAATTTTAACCTTAACCCTAACCCTAAGCCCATCCCTAAAACTAACCCAAACCTTAACCATATCCCAACCCATAACCCTAACACTCACTATAACCCTAACCCTAACTCCACCCTAACCTTAACCATAACCCTAACACTAACTGTATCTTAAAACTAACGCTAAACATAACCTTAACCATAATGGTAAAGCTAACTCTATCCTAAGCAAACCAAACCATAACTATAATTCTATCGTAACAACAGCATTCACCATATCTATACACCTAATCCTAACTCTAACCTTAAGAGTAAATCTAGCCAAAACCTAAACCTAAACCTAAGCCTAAGGGAAAACCTAACCCTAATCCTAACCCTAACCCAAACTTTATCCTTAACACTATCCTAACCATGACCCTAACTGTAAACCTTATGCTAATCCTAATAGTAACATTTACCTTAATCCTATCATAACTCTAACCCTTACCCTAGCACTCTGTCCTAACCCTAACCCTAACACTAACCCTATCCTCACCCTAAACCAAAAACTAACATTAAGCCTAACAATATACTAAAAATAATCCCAAACCAAAAAGTAACCTTTACCATAAATCCTAACACTATCCCAAAACCTATCCCTAACTCTATCCTAACCCTAAACCTAATGCTAGCGTTGTCCTGAACCTAACACTAACCATCAACCTAAACTTTAACCCTAACCCTAATCCTAACACTAACACTAACCCTAAACCTAACCTGAACCCTAACTCTAACCCTATCCTAACCCCAAACTTAAAACAAGCTGTAAACCTAAACTTACCCCTAAATCCTAACTTTACCACTAACCCTAACTGTAACATAACACTAAGCCTAACCCTAACCCTAAGCCTAAATCACCTTAACTCTAACCCTTACTCTATCCTAAACCTAACCCTAAATCTAGTACCAACTGCAAATCCTAAACCCAACCCTAAACCTAACCCTTTCCTAGCCATAACCCTAACCTCATCTCTATCCTAAACCTGACCCCAATCCTAACTGTAACCCTAAACACTAATGTTAATCCAAGCCCTAACACTAACACTGACCATAACACTATGCTAGCTCTATCATAACCCTAACACTAACACTAACACCAACTTTGTCTTAAAACTAACACTAACCTAACCTTAAATGTAAACGTAAAGCTAACTTTATCTTAATCAAAGTAAACCCTAACCCTAATTCTATCCTAATCCTAAACCTAACATAACCCTATCCCTGAAACTAACTCTAAACCTAAAGCTAAATTTAGCCAAGTCCAAACCTGCACCCTAACACTAACTGAAACTCTAATCTTCACCCTTATCCAAACCAAAACCTTATCTCTAACTCTGTCATAACACTGATCTCAACATAAAACTCAACCCTAAATCCTATTCATAACAGTAACCCTAATCCTAACATAAAACTAGCACTAATCTTAAAACTAAATCCTAATCCTAACCCTAACACAAACCATAACCCTAAACCTAACACTAACACTAACCTAAACTCTAAACTTAACCCTAAATCTATCTGAACCCAAACCCTATCCCTAACTCTAAACCTATCCAAAACTAACCATAACCCTAAATCTAACACTAACTCTACACTTAACAGTAACCCTAACCTTAACTGTATCATAAACCTAACCCAAACATTAACATCAACACTAACACTAACACTAACAATAACATGAAAAGGAAATTCTAATCTTAACATCAACCCTAACACTAAGGCTAACATAACACTAAGCTGAACCTTAAACTTAACACAAAATCTTAACCCTAACAATAACACCATCCTAACCCTAACTCTGACTCTAACCCTATTCCAGCCCTACTCCTAACTGTAAATCTATCCTAAACCTAAACCTAACACTAACCCTAACCCTTAACACTAAATGTAACACTAACTCTAATCCTAGCACTAACCCTAACCCTAACACTATCCAAACATTAATCCTAATCCTAACCTTAACCCTAACCCTAACCTAACTCTATCTTAACACTATATCCTAACTGTAATACTAACTGTAACCCTAACCCTAATCTAAGCATAACACTAACCCTCACCCTAAATAGTTTCAGTAAACCTAACCCTAACCCTTTTCATATCTATCCCTAGGCTAAGCCTAAATCCAAACATTAACCCTAATACTTTCTCTTCCTAACTTTTTGGCTAACCTTAACGATAACCCCTATACCTGACCCTAACCCTAATTCTAACCATAACCTTATCTTACCCTAACACTAACCTTATACACAACACCCTTAACCCTAATCCTAACCCTATCCCTGAT
>NW_004527993.1:0-764 GCF_000260255.1 Octodon degus
TATCATTTCACAATAGTTAAACTGGTAACGTAGGCATTTTCCTAAGTCAGCTATTTTCCTAATCCAACATAAATTGACCTTATAAAATACAAGTTCAGAACTTTTACCCTGGGATTAGACTCTTGTTATTAAGTCAATGAGTTAGAATTTCATTATCTAAGGTTCCATACTTTTCTGAATGAATGAGGCAACAAAAGTCCACAAACTTAATAGTGATGTTTCTTTTATTCATTTTATTTTATGTTATTTGATTAGCTAAATAGAAACTTAGTAGTACTGTATTAACATCCTAAATAATTTGTACAATTAATTCCACATAACAAACATTCCTAAAATTTACCAATATAAAATTGTCTTAGTTTATCTTCTCTTGTTGGGACAAACACCCAACACTCAAAATGAAGGAAGGAAAGGCTTATTTAATTCAGTTACTGGAGATTTCAGTCCATACTGAAATCCATACTCAGCAGGCTCCAAGGCAAAACAGCACATGGCAGAGAGCAACCTTTCATGGTGGCAGTAAGGAGCAGAGAGAGAAGGGGAGTGGCAGCGACAATGGCTACAGGGAGCAAGTCTCCCTTAGGTTGCATTCCGGCCTTCTGCCCCAGCTTGAGTGTAGCACTCAGACCCATATCAGGAAACAAGATTGAAGGAACCCAAATAAGAAAGAAAATGGCAAGAAAGAATTATGCAAACAAGTGTGGAATCACTGAATTTCAGCTTCATAGTATGTCTATTTTAATAAAATATTAAAATGATATTTT
>NW_004527993.1:2679-3690 GCF_000260255.1 Octodon degus
TTTTCTCCTCTCCCTCTCCTTGTTGTCCAATTCTCAAGTTCTTGCTTTCTTTTTAATTGTGTTATACCTTTGTACTTTTATTTCTTCTTTTGAGTTCTTACCCAATACCATTTGTATTGTGCAAAATTTCCATGAACTTCTAAATCTTCTTCTTATAATAAACACACATGAAACATGTAGGAATTTGATTTAAGAAAATGTGAAATAGTCATAAATCTAAACAAAAATGTTCTATATCCTTGAAAAGAAAGTATATTTTTATATAATATTTTCATTAATATAAAGTCCATGAAGACATGGTGGTACACAGCCCTAATCCCAGCACTTGGGAGGCTGAGGCAAGAGGATTGCTTCAAGTTCAAGGCTAACCAAGACTACATAGTGAGACAGTTCAAGACCAGCCTGAAATTCATAGCAAGATCCAGTCTCAAAAATAAACTATAGATAGATAGATGATTGATTGATTGATAGATAGATAGATAGATAGATAGATAGATAGATAGATAGATTCCATCCATTAAATGCAATCACAAAATAGACAATCAATTTTACCAGTGGCATAGTGAGTACTGGTATGAAACCTTCCTTAATTCTTATAGTGATTACTTGGAGATGTCTCAATTCTCTTATGTTTGCTTATCTATCACTCTCTTAGCATGCCCTACTTTGTTATTAATGACTTGCATCAGATGAGAATTGCAAATACCAGTAAAATAACTGTATTTGAATAGCATTTTGAAGATTTCATATGAAATGCTTATAAAATTATCAAATGAGAAAATGTGTTAATCTAAGCTTTATATTCACACAATCCAACAGATACATGAACACATACATGTCACTCCTCTGAATTATTCAGTCTTCCCAAAATGTCATTAAGATACAATATTTTATTCTCTACTAAAGTAAGACTGCACATGATGACGTAGGATATCTTGTGGTCAAGTTACTGATTCTTATTGCTGTGGTGTTTCACAGAACTTTTCTAAATACATCGAAATTCTCAGCTTA
>NW_004527994.1:0-1616 GCF_000260255.1 Octodon degus
TGTGTATTCAAAGTGGTTGGGATAGATATATAGTTGCATTCTCTTAATGAACGGAATCATTTGTTCTAATGGTGTTTGCAAATAGGATCACAAGTCCGCATCTTGTACAGCAATTAACCACTAAGAAGAATATATGCAGCGTATTATTTGTTGAAACTGTACTTCCAATTTAATTTGAAACTGTCTCATTGCTGTGTATCAATAAAACTTTGAAAAAAAAAGTATCCTCAAAAAAAAGAAGAGTTCCAAGAGCTGTGAATCAGAATCTCAGGAATAAAAAGATGATTTCACCAGCCCAGAGTTTGGATAGTGGTTATCATCTTTTAGGAGATGTATCATGAAATGTTTGTATCCCGAACAAGTTCCATGACAAAGAGACCATCTGAGGACTAGTTGTGTTGCTTCATATTCACTTGAGACCATGACTGATTGGAATAATGTGCCTGGCAGTTTTGCCACAATAACTTACTCTCCTGTGACATTGCGCAGACTGACATAGCTTCTTTAATGAATCTATAGATATATTTGAACACTCAAAAATACCTTTGCCTCAGGGAAGACATCTGTGTGATATGGTTGTTCTGTAGCTAAAGTTTAACAGACTCACTGATCAAGAACCCTAATCACAATTTTGTACCAATTTCGGTCTCCCTTGAGCCAGTCTAGATCTGACATAACATTAATAGGTCGTAGGAAGATTTATGATAAGAAACAGAAGCTAGAGTCAGAAGTCTGAAACAAATGGAGGGAAACTGTAGCCTCATTTGAGGAAACAGATCTATGTTCAAGACAGAAACTCAGATGGTTTTCTACAAATAACAGCACTCCCCTTTAGCTTAGCACAAAAATTGCTTCCATTTCTGTCCATTAAACACTTGTTCAACAAAATAGTTTGATGATCTGAATTGCTAGAAGAAAATGAGAAGTATCTACTAGATACAGGGGGAATTCTAGAGTGAGCTGCTCTAGGCAAATGCAGCTGAAGAGGAGATCCTAAAGCTTCATTTCAGTGCCAGCAGTGTTTCAGACTACACTTGACCTCCTGATGCACTAAAAGTTACACTCTATTTTCTTTGAAAGATGCCATTCAAAATGGGAGCCCATCAGGTTCTTATACTAGGGAGACAATACGATACGTACGTGTGTGTGTCTGGTTTATTTCACTTGTGAGTGTAGCCTCTAGTTGTATCCACTACATCGAGAACAGTAATGTGTAATAAAAAAAGCCATGCTTGAATGCCTGTCATCTTGGTATTTAATTCTGCATCATCTCTAAGGTCATACAAATTATTATACACTTTAAATTTTAGAAAAGAAAAGCAAAAATGTTTCTTTAAAGCAAGTGGTAATGTTCTATCATGTTTTAATCTTATCTTTTAGTCTTTGCAACATATTTGTAAAAATAGCTAACACGTCAACCATTGTGAATCAGCTACTCTTGTTTTTAAAATCTGCAACATATGTATATTTGTATGTTACCCTGTTTCAGTCTTTGTTTCTGATTTTTGGTTTTGGTTTTACTCTTCAAAATAAAATTTTCCAAAAAGAAGGGGGTGGTGAATGAAAGCAAGAGACGGTAAAAGGAATATTGTGGGACTGTCCTGCTTCAAAGGTTG
>NW_004527994.1:2606-3571 GCF_000260255.1 Octodon degus
AATGGAACTTAACAAAAAAGGGGATACAGATGAATGTCCGTTTTGTATCTGTGTATTCAAGTGGTTAGGATAGATAGTTGCATTCTCTTAATGAATAGAGTGATTTGTTCTAATGGTGTTTGTAAATAGGATATCATGTCTGCATCTTGTACAGCAATTAACCACTAAGAAGAATGTATGCAGTGTGTTAATTATTGAAACTGTGCTACCAATTTGATTTGAAACTGTCTCATTGCTATTTATCAATAAAATTATGGCCAAAAAAAAAAAAAAAATAAATGGCCCCATGTGAACTACAATCCTAGAGACACCCTGACTACCCTGCAGGATCTCCTGTTACAGCTTCAGAGCACTGCAGACACAATGCTTTGTTCCATTTATCTCCCTGCCACAAGGAAGACACTCGAGGGAATGAATATCAGCCTCAGACTTGCTGCAGCCATTCTCAGCCTGATTGCCCAGCATGGAGACTCATTCAAGGAAAAACCTTGAGAGCTTTTGTAGCCGAAAATATAAAATTCAACAAATCTTCATTTTCTAGAGACCAACGACAGAGGAAGATATTGTAGGAATAGACAACTGCTTGGAATTCATGACTCCAGAGTTTAGTATAGTTATTTTAGCTATTTTAGGCTGTTTAGTTACTAGCTCAAATATTGCCTAACATGTGCAGATAACAGGACAAAATATCATACCATATGTTCATTTGTCAAGGCTGTGTAAATTTGCAATATCCGCACAGGTGAAATTTTTGTGCTACCCCTGGAAAAGACTGACACAATAAGAATTTACTATGTTCTCCATCTTGCCATGGTTACCATAAAGCACTCTGGGCTACCAGTTTGGAAATTCATTCTCACAGTGTGTTAGACACCAGATACCTTTCTACTAGCTAAAAAACACATGCTGCTATACTAGACAATGAAAAATGTGGTTTATACAAAAGGTGTCCAGATATAATTTCC
>NW_004527995.1:0-707 GCF_000260255.1 Octodon degus
AAAAGAGATCCTAGAGGATTTCAGAAAATGGAAAGATATCCCATGCTCCTGGATAGGAAGAACCAACATTGTGAAGATGGTCATGCTCCCAAAATTGCTGTGTAGATTTAATGCAATCCCTATCAGACTATCACCGACATATCTCACAGATATAGAGAAATCATTCCTAAAATTTATCTGGAACTGGAAAAAATCCTAGAATAGCAAGAGCAATACTGGGGAATAAAGACAAGGCAGGTGGCATTACTATTCCTCACTTGAAATTGTACTACAAGGCTACTGTGATAAAATCAGCATGGTACTGGCAGCAAAATAGACCTGAGGATCAATGGAATAGATTAGAAGACACTGAATCCCCTATGAACACACTCAGCCATCTTATCTTTGACAAAGGGGCTAAAGATATTCATTGGAAGAAAGACAGCCTCTTTAACAAATGGTGCTGGATAAACTGGCTCTCTACATGCCGAAAACTCAAACTTGACCCGGTTCTATCACCATGCACTAAACTAAAGTCAAAATGGATTAAAGATCTAAACATTAAAGCAGAGACACTAAATCTCCTGGAAGAGAAAGTAGGTGGAACTCTTGAAGACATAGCAGTAGGCAAACAGTTCATGGACAGAAATCAAATCGCACGGTTCACAGTTGAAAGACTTAACAACTGGGATCTGCTCTTACTGAGAAGTTTTTTCACGTCAAAAGAA
>NW_004527995.1:2552-3180 GCF_000260255.1 Octodon degus
TTTTTGGCCTGCTTACGATCCTGTGTGCTAACTTAGCCCAAGTCTTTCCTCTGTGCTTCCCACTGTGAAATTTTAATAAATTGTATGATTCAGTAAAAAAAAAGAAGTTTTAGCACGTCAAAAGAAATTAAGTGAAAAGACAACACAAATTTCAAAAAAATCTTAAATAGCAAGCACTCAGATGAATGTCTACTCTCTAGATTTTATAAAGAACTAAAAAAAATCAGAGCCCCTAAATTTAAAGACCCCATCCAGAAATAGACCTCTGAGATGAACACACACTTCTCAGAGGAAGAAATTAAAGAAGCAAATAATTATATAAAAAATGCTCCACATCACTAGCCATCCATGAAATGCAAATTTAAACAACACTGAGATGCCATCTCATCCCAAAAAGAATGGGTACAATAAGAAATCAACCAACCACAAATGTCAGATAGACTATGGGGAAATGTGAACACTTCTCCACTACTGGTGGAAGTGTAGACTGATGCAACCACCGTGGAAATCAGTGTGGAGACTCCTGTCACATGAGGAATGGTTGAAAAAGATGTGGTATTTTCATAGAATGGAGTATTACTCAGCTATAAAGAATGATAAACTTGAAGCATTTATATTGAAGTGGATG
>NW_004527996.1:0-624 GCF_000260255.1 Octodon degus
TTGCTTAGTTCACAGGTGTCAGTATATATAGTTAGTCAGGGTGAGAATCTTTCAAATTAACTGCTAGATTCAAAAATCTTCTGGAGATTTCAGGATCATTACCATACCATCTTCTACATATAGCTGTATAGATTCCCACTGTCATGTTTCCTAGTTCTTCTCCTTTCCCTCTCTTAATTAGTCCTTAAGTTCTTGCTTTCCTTTTACTTGTATTATACTTTTCTATTTGTATTTCTTCTTTTGATTTCTTTTTTCCCCATAATTTTATTGATAAACAAATAGCAATGACAGTTTCAAATCAAATTGGTAAGATAGTTTCAATAATTAACACATTGCATATATTCTTCCTAGTGGTTAATTGCTGTACAAGATGCGGACATGATATCCTATTTACGAACACCAGTAGAACAAATCACTCTATTCATTAAGAGAATGTAACTATATATCTATCCTAACCATTTTGAATACACAGATACAAAATAGACATTCATCTGTATACCCCCCTTTTTTTAAAGTTCTGTTCTTTGACTATTATAGGTGTGTAAACTCAGCAAAATATTCTAAAAGAGTCCAGTAGCCCATAATAATATTGGGTCTTCCACTTGACTGGCAATGTCAGAAATT
>NW_004527996.1:3364-4642 GCF_000260255.1 Octodon degus
CTATGATATGATGTTTTCAGATCTTCCTGGAAAATTCCCAGTAGAGGAATAGCTGGTTTAAATGGGATTTCCAGTCCAACTTTTCTAAAGAGTCTCCACACTGATTTCCATAACGGTTACACCAGTCTGCATTCCCACCAGCAGTGGAGAAGTGTTCCTTTTTCCCCACAGCCTCTCCAACATATATTGTTGGGTGATTTCTTTATGATAGCCATTCTCTCTGAGGTGAGATGATATCTCAATGCTGTTTTAATTTGGATTTCGTGGATGGCCAATGATGTGGAGCATTTTTTCATATATTTATTCACTTCTTAAATTTCATCCCCTTGAGAAGCATGAGTTTATCTCCGATGCCCATTTCTGGATTGTATCTTTAAATTTTAGGACCCTAGTGTTTTTTAGTTCTTTACAAATTCTAGAGAGTAGACCTTTGTCTGAGTACTTATTTGTCATGATTTTTTCCAAATTTGTGGGTTGCCTTTTCAATTTGTTGGTAATTTTTTTGACATGAAAAACTTCTCAGTAAGAGCAGGTCCCAGTTGTTAATTCTTTCAGCTGTTTCCCATGCAATTTGATTTTTGTTCATGAACTCTTTGCCTAACCCTATGTCTTCAAGAGATCCTCCTACTTTCTCATCCAGGAGATTTAGTGTCTCTGCTTTAATGTTTAGATCTTTAATCCATTTTGACTTTAGTTTATTACATGGTGGTAGACCTGGGACAAGTTTTATTTTTCAGAATGTAGAGAGCCAGTTTTTCCAGCACCATTTGTTAAAGAGGCTATCTTTCTTCCAGTGAGTATGTTTGGCCCCTTTCTCTAAGATAAGGTGGCTAAGTGTGTTCATAGGGGCTTCAGCATCTTCTAATCTATCCCATTGATCCTCACATCTATTTGTTGCCAGTACTATGCTGATTTTATCACAGTAGCCTTGTAGTACAATTTCAAGTCAGGAATTGTAATACCGCCTGCCTTGTCTTTATTGCCCAGGATTGCCTTTGCTATTCTAGGTCTATTCTGGTTCTGGATAAATTTTAGGAATGATTTCTCTAGGTCTGTGAGGTATGTTGGTGGTGGTCTGATAGGGATTGCATTAAAGCTGTTCAGCAATTTTGGGAGTATGGCCATCTTCACAATGTTGGTTCCTCCTATCCAGGAGCATGGAATATCTTTTCATTTTCTGAAATCCTCTACATTCTCTTTTTTAAGCATACTATAATTTTCCTTGAAAAGATCTTTGACTTCTTTAGTTAGATGAATTCCAAGGTATTTCATTTTCCT
>NW_004527997.1:0-1432 GCF_000260255.1 Octodon degus
GTTCTGCTCCTGGGCTAGCTGGGTGGATCTATCCTCTACACTCTCTGCAGGGATTGCAGCTGCAGGGTTACACCCCAGGCTTGTATGCCAGGCCTGAGCTGTGCCTGGAGGGGGCAAGGTGAAGTAGAGAGAAGAGGAAGCTCTCCCACACAATCACCGGACCTGGGCTAGGACTGGGTCTGGGGGTTCCCCGGAACGCATCAGAAATTCCTTCTCGGTGGTCGGGGTGGAGAAGGTTCTGCGGAGTGGTGGGGGGCGGCCCAAGGGGGTGGGAGAAGGTCAGGCCTACGCTGCTCCTGGGCTGGGACTGGTCCCGCCAGCGCAGGGTAGCAGGAAGCTCTCTCCACACACTCACTGGACTTGGGCTAGGACTGGTTCTAGGGGTTCCCCGGAACATAGCAGAAATTCCTATTTGGCGGGCAGGGTAGGGGAGGTACTGCGGAGTGGTGGGGCGCGTTCCAAGGGGTTGGGAGAGGGTCTGGCCCATGCTATGCCTGGGCTGGGACTGGTCCCACCAGTGCAGGGTAGCAGGAAGCTCTCCACACACTCACAGGACCTGGGCTAGGACTCTGTGTTATGATTTTTAAAAGGACTAGCATTATTGGTTTCTTTGACAAAAAAGATCCCCTTTATTTGGGACGTAATATCACAAGTGTTACCCTCAGGAAAGATCTATCTGTGATTGAATGCCAAAGAATATGGTTGTCAAAGACGTTACTGGGTGGGGAACAAAAGGCTCTAGTCTCTCATTCATAAAGACCAACAGATATCAGCCCCATGAAGCCCTTCGGGTCAGCATTGTCCCTGTGTGGTCTTCCTAGTAGTAGGTGACTATTACTCAAAGTCTCACATCCAATCCCAGGTCTGGGAAGGAGAAGTATTCTTGCAATCCAAGTCTCCTTTAACAAAGCTATAGGTTGTTCTCATCACTTATGGTTGGTTACTCTGCAAGTCCCCTCGGGGACACAACTTAAAATCTGAACTAGGAATCCAGAATGTTTGTTTTGTTTGTTAGCTTAACTAACAGAAAGACCTAAGAGCCACAGCTTCACACACTGTATTATCTGTGAAAGAGAATAAGAGGAGTAAACATACTATAAGTCTCTTCTTTAAATCTAGCAAAATGCTTTAGGACCTGTTATTTCTACTATAAAGCAAGTGTTTTGTTTTGTGTCTGTGTCTTATGGGTGCTTTGGCCTATTTTCTACCATTCCTACTAGTGTTTACAGGTTCTATGCATAGCAGAGAACAGACACAGAGAAATTGTACAAAAAGTCTCAATGCCCAGATAGTGAGGTTAAGCTTAACAGCCTAGGTTGTGTGGTAATAACAATAAGCTTCTCTTCTGGAGGGTTAACAACCTAAGTTTGCAGACCAAAATTAGAGAAAAAGGAGGGCCGCAAGGAAAGCCAATATTTTGGCCCTAGCCTTC
>NW_004527997.1:2207-3592 GCF_000260255.1 Octodon degus
CCAAACTCATGTTGGAAACCAATAGAATTTGTTCTCAGATGTCCTGGGAGAGAAGGACAAAACTACACACTGTGTTCTGTCACTTTAGGATTGAGGTTAAGATTGAGGTTCTGAGGACCACAGCCACTGTCGGAGAAAGAGGAGTATGGGAG
Source organism: Octodon degus (assembly GCF_000260255.1). NCBI lineage: Eukaryota > Metazoa > Chordata > Mammalia > Rodentia > Octodontidae > Octodon > Octodon degus. The sequence goes on from NW_004527997.1 coordinate 2,360, forward strand.
GAAAATGCATGCAGCCTTGCTGAACCTGAGGATGTCCAGGGATATAAGCTATAGGGAATTATCCTGAGACATTCTGGGAAAGGGGCCTGGCCCACCAACGCATGGGGCCAGCATGTGAGTGGCACCACCTCTAAATGGATTTCTTTGCTTCTAGGCAACGCCCTGCTCTTGGAGAATGTTTGGCTTCACTAGCAGCTGCCATACCAGTGGCATTCCTGGAGCCCACCCTTAACCGCTATAATCCTCTCTCAGTCTTCAACACCAAAACTCCCAGGGAGAGATCTAGTAAGTATCTTGCCACAGAGATCACCAACCCATTTCATATGCTGAGATGAGGGTGGCCAGGAATGTGGTACAGGCAGGGAAGCGACCCCTCAGCCCTGTTGTTTTACATGAGAGAGGTCAGGAGGTCAGAGTTTTAGGTCATATGTCTTCTGATTCCTGGAAAAATGAGAACATACAAGATTTTGTCATCATTAGACTTGGTTCATGCTTCTGTAGAATGAGGAGACAACGTGCTTGACTTCCAAATCCCTTTCAACCTATTACTCTAGGGTCTCCTGTCTGCTCTGGATCTCAGTTTCTCTTCTGTACCTGAAAATATGAATCCTTTTTCCCAGCTCCTCTCCAGTGTGTCATCAAGGGGCCGGGGAGATGGCTCAGTGGAATAAGCACTTGCCTGTCAAGTGTAGGGGCCTGAGATCAATCCCTGGTTCTGCAAAAAAACAAACAGACAAACAAACAAAAAAAACAGTGTCATCAGAAAAGGATAATTCATAGGAATAACCTAATAATAGTATTTAAGGAGAGGCTGGCTTCTAAGGATAAGGACTACATATTTTATTCCTCATGAAAGAGCAGACAGAGACGCACCAAAAGGAACTGAAATTAAACAAGAAAGAGAATTTAACAAGAGCACTGGCATATTAAGTTTTATAATAGGGCTTGACAAACTATAGCCCAGGGGAAATATGGCATACAACCTATTTTTGTAAGGTTTTACTGGAATGCACAACCAGTAAACACTACTGCTAAAATCCAAGAGAGGTTGTAAACCTGTTTCTAGATGGTGAAAGAGAAAGTCTTCAAATCTGAATTAATTCTAATGCTGCTTAACGGCAACAGAACTGAATAGAAAATATTCAGTGGGAGTCTAACTTAATAAAAAGATTTATAATGATTTGATGGACTATGAATGAAAAAGAAGCAGAGTTTCCTGCTACCCTGCGCCGG
>NW_004527998.1:0-448 GCF_000260255.1 Octodon degus
AACCCAGTGCCCACCCAGAACAAGTGCGGAGGATACTAGCTCGAATCAAAAGCATGAATTAATAGCGTCGATAGTAAATAAGCAACAGCAGAAAGATATAGAGGAAATCAGAGCACAATTATTTTCTGAAATAAAAAAATAACTCTCAGAACTCGTATCAGATAAAGTAAAGAAGCAACTACAAAAACATAGGCAGGAAACCCAATCTGAAAAAAAAACATTGCAGTAAAAGAATTTGTAACTGCTTCTAAAGAAGAAATAGATTAAAAAAAAATAGAGGAGATTAGAAAAATGACGGATTCCCTGAATGAGCAACACAGGAAAGAAATAGATCGCATAAAGCAGAGTCAAAAAGATATAGAGGAAATTAAACTCTCAATCACAAGCTTGCAAAACCGTTTAAGTGAGAATGAAGACAGAGTTTCAGATCTTGAAGATGCTGGTGTAG
>NW_004527998.1:3629-4225 GCF_000260255.1 Octodon degus
GTCAATAGCATTCCTCTACACAGACAACAAACACACAGAGAGGGAAATTATAGAAACAATAACTTTTACAATACCAACGAGAAAAATGAAATACCTTGGAATTAACCTAACTAAAGAAGTCAAAGATCTTTTAAAGGAAAATTACAGTACTCTTATAAAACAGATCATAGAGAATTTCAGAAAATCAAAAGACATCCCATGCTCCTGGATAGGAAGAACCAACATTGTGAAGATAGCCATACTCACAAAATTGCTGTATAGATTTAATGCAATCCCTATAAGACTAACACCGACATATCTCACAGACAGAGAAATCATTCCTAAAATTTGTCTGGAACTGGAAAAGATCTAGAATAGCAAAGGCAATTCTGGGCAATAAAGACAAGGCAGGTGGCATTACTATTCCTGACTTGATATCATACTACAAGGCACTGTGATGAAATCAGCATGGTACTGGCATAAAAATAGACCTGAGGATCACCGGAATACATTAGAAGACACAGAACCCATAGGAACACCCTCAGCCACCTTATCTTTGACAAAGGGCCTAAACACTCACTGGAAGAAAAATAGCCTCTTTAACAAATGGTGCTGGA
>NW_004527999.1:0-1104 GCF_000260255.1 Octodon degus
TGTGCTTTGCCAAGCTTGTTCCAAGTAGGTGCTTTAGACCACTGAGCCATCTCGCCAGCCCCAATTTTTTTTAATATGTATTTGGTAAAGGGTCTTACTATTGCAGCTCCTGTCTCAGCCTCTCCATCACTGGGATTACAGGCACGTGCAGTCTCTGTGGCCTGCTCAGTGTTCCTTAGGGCTGGGACGGAGGTGGGGGTGGTCACTGGGTGCCAGCTGGGCCCTGGGCTGATGCTGCTTGTGCTGTCAGGGTTCCCTGCACTTGCCTAAGCAGGTCCTTAGACCCCTGAACTATCTTTTTTTTTTTTTTTTTGCAGAACCGGGGATTGAACTCAGATCCTTGCGCTTGCCAGCCAAACGCTTATCCTACTAAGGAGACCATCTCCCCGGCCCCCGCTGAACTATCTTGCTGGCCCTGCAACAAGTTCAGTTACAAGGGGTCATTGTTATGAGGCAGAAAGGTCTGGGGGGAAATTAAAAGACTAAACAAGCTGGTAAGATTGTCTCCTTGATGGAACTAGTCTGTTCCCGGTAGATAGTCCTTGAAACAGGCTACTAAAACAGGATATGTTTGTAGGCTGTTGTGCAGCTGGTCAGATAGAGCTGAATCAAATTATCTCTGAGTTGCAGCTGGGTAGTTAGTCAAGGCTGGCTGAGTCTCATGGTCCAATTATAAAGCTATTATTTAAAAATTTTCTATTATACTAGAACTATACTCGTTCAGAGGTGTCATAAATTGGCCATAGTGATGAGTTGGTGAGGAGGGACACAACAGAAACTCAGCAACTTTTATCAGTTCATCCCATATGTTTCCTGATCTTAACAGTGAAGCAGATGATGACAGTCAATATCAAAAACCCAAGAAATGTTCATGTTGATTTGCATGACTCTCTGAGAAGGTGTCAAGTATGGATCATCGGTTATGGTAGACGGTCTATGCATTGAGCCTTCACCTAGCTCTTTAGTATTTAATTCATGGCATGGTGATGCATGCCTGTAGTCCCAGCCCTCAGGAGGCAGAGGCAGGAGACTCGTGAATCACTGCAAGTTGCAATTCAAGCTTGGAATTAAAACATTTAATTCTCTTTCTATTTTAAGTATATA
>NW_004527999.1:3024-3579 GCF_000260255.1 Octodon degus
CCACCCCCAGGGCAGGCTGAGCCAGCCAGAATTCGTGCCTAGTGTCGCACACCTGTAATTGCCACGCGTCTGAGCTGTGTAGTGAGACCCTGTAACAGCCAAATACATTTAAAAAAAAAATTAAAAAAAAAAAGAGGTGATCAAGAGAGGAAAGTGAGAATGGTGAGGAAGAAGGGGGGGGGACAAGGTTATGATCTTCACTCGTTTGGCATTTGCCAGCTGCTTAAAGCTCCCCCTTAATTTTCCTGTAAGTCTATCTATATGCAGTCATCATATATTATAAGGATATGTTCTGAGAAATGCATCATTCAGGGGCGGGGGAGATGGCTCAGTAGGATAAGCACTTGACTGGCAAACTCAACAATCTGAGTTCAATCCCCGGTTCCGCAAAAAAAAAAAAAAAAAGAAATGCATCATTAGTTGATTTTGTTATTGAATGAACATCATAAAGTATACTTGCACAAACCTAAATGGGATAAGGGTTTTTTTTTTTTTTTTTTCTCTGAATGTCCTCAGGGGTGGTTTGGCTGGCTGGGGTGTTGTGGGGATCGAACT
>NW_004528000.1:0-3610 GCF_000260255.1 Octodon degus
AGTGGAGTGGAGAGGGAGAACGGTGCCAGTGAAGATCGACAAAGTGAGGATCTTTCTCCTAGGCTTGGCTGATAACGAAGCAGCCATTGCTCAGGCTGAAAGTGAAGAAACCAAGGAGCGTCTGTTTGAATCCATGCTCAGTGAGTGTCGGGACGCCATCCAGGCCGTGCGGGAGGAGCTCAAGCCAGATCAGAAACAGAGAGATTACACCCCTGAGGGGGAGTCAGGGAAGGTATCTAATCTTCAGTACCTGCACAGCTACCTGACCTACATCAAGCTGTCAACGGCAATCAAGAGAAATGAGAACATGGCTAAAGGTCTGCAGAAGGCGCTGCTGCAGCAGCAGCAGCCAGAAGATGACAGCAGCGCTCTCCCCGGCCGCAGCACCTGATCCGGCTCTATGACATCATTCTACAGAACCTGATGGAATTACTACAGCTTCCTGGCTTAGAGGACGACAGAACCTTCCAGAGAGAGATAGGCCTCAAGACCTTGGTGTTCAAAGCTTACAGGTGTTTTTTCATTGCTCAGTCCTACGTGTTGGTGAAGAAGTGGAGCGAAGCCCTTGTCCTGTACGACAGAGTCCTGAAGTATGCAGACGAAGTAAACTCTGACTCAGGAGCCTTCAAGAACAGCCTAAAAGACTTGCCTGATGTGCACGAGCTCATCACCCAAGTGCGGTCAGAGAAGTGCTCCCTGCAGGCCGCCGCCATCCTGGATGCAAACGATGCCCATCAAACGGAAACTTCCTCCCAAGTAAAGGACAATAAGCCTTTGGTTGAACGGTTTGACACCTTCTGCCTGGACCCTTCCCTCGTCACCAAGCAAGCCAACCTCGTGCACTTCCCGCCTGGGTTCCAGCCCATTCCTTGCAAGCCTTTGTTCTTCGACCTGGCCCTCAATCACGTGGCCTTCCCACCCCTTGAGGACAAGTTGGAACAGAAGACTAAGAGCGGCCTCACTGGATATATCAAGGGCATCTTTGGATTCAGGAGCTAACCAGGCTCTTCCTCGGGCAGGGGAGATTCTGACTTTTAGCTGTATTGTGAGAAAGCCCCGGCAAGTTCCATGCTATTAAATCCAGGTCTGCGTTGGCCCAGGGTGGGAGCTCTGCACCCTTAGCCCTGTGTTCCTATGTCTTGTGTTTGTGCACTTACATTCTTAACCCACGTGTGGGAAGGCCGCCCCGGTGTCTTTGGGCCCCTGTGTCTGCCCGCTGTGTCTCTCGTACCTCCTGGAGCACCACTGCCGTCTGGTGCCAGGGAGCCAGGGCCAGTTACCTGGTAAGGTGAGGTGCATTAGGGGCTCTGCAGAGGCACGTGGGGCCGTGGGTGTTTGTCCTGTGTCCTCAGCGTGGGTGTGGAAGGGACTCGCCCAGGAGCCCTCGAAGCTTTGCCCATGACTATGAAACATTGGTGGTGTCACTTCCAAGTTATGGTCAGCCTTATCCCCTCATTTCCAAGTAAACATTACGTTTCCAAACAAGCAGAGAGCTCTATTTTTAGAAGAAATATGTTACACTCAGAAATGATGAAACCAAATCTTATATTAAAAGCAAAGACAATAGAGACTGTGCCCATTTTTTACACGCCCTCTCTCCCGGGGACCTGAATGAACGGCCCCGTGAGGTCAGGCGGCCCTGACTTCCTGGCAGCCAGCTGTGCTTGCGGCTACGTACGGGATGTGGTGGAGGCACTGTTTTTAAAGAGTTCTGTGATTTCTAGATGCCATCACATTTTAATCTTCCTTACCCTTTTACTTTTTTACCTATTCATCCTTTTTTAATTTCATCTGTGGCATCAATAACAGATGTCACAAAGGCAATGTAAGAAAGAAGAAATAAAAGTGATTTAAACATGCAAAAAAAAAATAAAGAAAAATAAAGAAAAATAAAAAAGATTTAGCTGTGACAAATTGTGTTGCTATAGGCATGGGTGCACACATATCACTGTGGTATGATGCTTTCAGTTTTTCTGGAAAAATACACAGGAAGGGAATAGCTGGGTTAAATGGGTCCTCTAATCCTATTTTTTTTTTTTTTAAAGAATCTCTATACTGATTTCCATAGTGATAAAATCAGCATGGTACTAGCAAAAAAACAGACCTGAGAATCACTGGAACAGATTTGAAAGATGCAGACAAAACTATAAACTCAGCCACCTTATCATTGACAAAGGGGCCAAATATGTTCGCTGGAAGATAGCTGCTTAATAAATGGCACTGAGAAAAATGGCTTTCCACATGCTGAAGACTAAAATTAGACCCATGTCTATCACCATGCATTATAGTCAGAATGGATTAAAGATCTAAATATTAAAACAGAACACTAAATCTATTGGAGAAAGTATGTAGAAATCTTGAAGACATAGAGGTTAGACAGAGAATTCATGAACAAAAGCCAAACTGAATTGGAAATGCTTCAAAGAATCAACAACTAGGCTCTTACCTTATTGAAAAGATTCTGCACATCAAAAGAAATCACCAACAGAGTAAAAAGAAAATCCATGAATTGGGAAAAAATTTTAGCCAACTGTCCCTCAGGCAAAAGACTTCTATCTAGGGGCCAGGGAGATGGCTCAGTAGAATACATGCTTCCCTGGCAAGTGCAAGGGCCTGAATCCAATCCCCGAGTCCACAAAAATAAATAAACAAATAAATAAATAAGACTCTATCTAGAAATTATAAATAATTTTAAAATATCAGCCCCCCAAATTCAAAGCCCCAATCAAAAACTGGATAATTCTTTGTTGAGGGGGGCCAGCTTTTGGATACAGAATACTTAGCAATATCCCTGACTTCCATCCACTTCGTATCAGTATCATTCTACTCCCCAAGTTGTGACAAAAATGCCATTGCCAAATGTCCCTATTTGATATAAAATCATCCCCAGGTTAAGAACCACTGATTTGTTTCTGATTTCAGCATCACTATCCTAAATCATCCCCTGCAGAGCTTCTGGAGTTCTAAGCCTTACTACACAGCAATGAGGTCCTTGGGCTAGCAGCACTGGCCATCCCTTGGGAGCTCATTAGAAAAGCAGAATCACTCAGGCATGATGGTACACTCTGGGAGCTGAAGTAGAAGGATAGCAAAATACTGTCATCACCCCAAATGAAGACCACAAGCAGACGTTAGGCAGTCACTTCCCAGCCTTTCCCTAGAATGGAAAACACCAGAACATTAACTAAACTAACTGAAGATTTTAAAGATATAAATCAAATATCTAAAATATATATATATGTGTGTATATATATTTTATTTATTTATTTATTTATTTATTTATTTATTTTAAAGACTACATCTTGAGACCCAGAGCGCAGGCCCAGCATGTGAGGTGAGATAACTTGGGGCCCACGGATCCTGAATAGACCCAGAGCGCAGGCCCATTGGATCCTGAATAGACCCAGAGCGCAGGCCCAAGTGAGTGAGAGGACCCGGGGGGCCGCCGGATCCTGAATAGACCCAGAGTGCAGGCCCAGTGCGGAACCCTTCAGCAGAACTCCCAGCAAAGAGGCTAGAGGCAAGACCTATCCAGCTATTCAGGAGCAGAACATCTTGCCAGAGTGACACAAACGGTTCAGCTCTAACGGCTGCAGCAGAAAGCAGTGGA
>NW_004528001.1:0-596 GCF_000260255.1 Octodon degus
TTTTTTTTTTTTAATTTTTTTTTAAAGAAGGACATGTTGGCCTCTTCATTGATGATGTCGCAAAGAAACTTGGGCTGATGTGGAATAATACTGGAGCAGAGGACAAGCACTCATATGAGAAAAAGGCTGCCGAGCTGAAGGAAAAGTACGAAAAGTACATCGCTGCCTACTGAGCTAAAGGAAAACCTGATGCAGCAAAAAAGGAAGTCATCAAGCAAGAAAAAGAAGGAAGAGGAAGATGAAGAGGATGAGGAGGATAAGTTGGTTCTAGAGCAGTTTTTCTTCTTGTCTGTAAAGCTTTTAACCTGCTGCACACAACACACTCCTTTTGAAGAAAAAAATGTTGAAATATAAGGCTTTGTAAGATTTGTTTTTAAACTACAGTGTCTTTTTTGTGTGTAGTTAACACACTATCGAATGTGTCCTGGTGCTATTTTCAGTAGCCACTAACTTTGCCTGGTACAATATGGGGGTTATAATTTGGTATGGAAATTTAAAGCAGGTTCTTGTTGGGGCACAGCACAAAGTAGTTACATATGGGGGTGGTAGTCAGTCTTTCTTTTTCTTTTTTTCTTTTTTCTTTTTTTTTTTTTTTT
>NW_004528001.1:2346-3624 GCF_000260255.1 Octodon degus
CAGCACCTAACCCCACTGGCATCAGGCCTTTGCCCTGGCTGTTCCCTCAGCTTGGGGCCTCTGCCTCTGGCTTGCCCCCAGGGCCACCTTACCCTGTTGGTCTTTTCTCCTTTGTGTTTATTTCTACTTGACAGGATATATATGCAGGTTGTTGATCATAATATCTTGTGCTTTTCCCTTAATAATGTCAGTTCCCATGAGATCAGGAACTGTTGGCTGGGCATGGTGCGGTACACTGTGATCCTAGCAGTGGGGAGGCCGCAGGAGGATCGTGGCAAGTTCAAGGCTAGTATAGCCTGGGCAACGTGATGAATTCCAGGTCACCCTGAATTACAGAGCAAGACCTTGTCTTCTACAAAAGGAATTATTGAGACTGGGTGTGGTGGCGCATGCCTATAATCCCAGCACTTGTGAGGCTGAAAACAGGAGCATCACTATGAGTCCAATCTACATAGTGAGACCTATCAGTTTTCTGATACAGGGCCTCCCTATGTAATCCTAGCTGGTCTTGAACTCTGTAGGCCAAGAAGCCTTCAATTCATGCCTTTCCTCCTGCCTCAGCCTCTGTGTTAGGTTCTGGCCCTAGTATGAACTGCTGAATTATTACGGTGGTCATCTAATATGGCTGAAGCCCTTAAAACAACAGCTTATCTTCCCAGAGACTACCTCCCCCCTTCTTCTCCAATGCAGCACAGAGTGTAATATCTTTTTACTTTTCCCATTGCTACAGGAAAGACCCCAACCAGCTCCTCAGATATTTCTACACTTTTCCCTGAAACTCCACCCTTGACGAAGGTCCATAAAAGCCTCAACTTTCTTTCTCAGGCCAAAAGATCTACCTGACCCATCTGCCCTCGATTCTCTCTGTGTCTTTTGAGTTAATAAAGGCTTTTTTTAATCTTTCCTAAAAACTAAAATAAAATAAAATTTGAAAAAATAAAAATAAAACAGAGGTAAAAAGGAACAAGGCATTTTTTGGGAATCAGAACTTCACAGACTTGGGTGTGGTGGCACACGTCTGTAATTTCAGCACTCAAACGGCAGAGGCAGCAGAATCACCAAGAGTTCAAGGCCAGTTTGGGCTACAGAGTTCAAGGCCAGCCATGCTACAGCAGAAAACGCTGCCTTAAAAAAACTTCCTAGACCTTTCAGCGGTGTGACCTGGACTCCAGAACGGTGAATTACACAAGTGGAATTTGGCATTTGATGGCCAGTTATGTGGCAAAAAAGGATGAGAATTTAAGGTCCTAAGCATGAAGCCACCAGCCATGGGTATAC
>NW_004528002.1:0-533 GCF_000260255.1 Octodon degus
TTTCTGTAGTTGCTTCTTTACTTCAGATGATATGAGTTCTGAGAATTCTTTTTTTATTTCAGAAAAGAATTGCGCTCTGAGTTCCTCTATAGCTTTCTGCTGTTGTTTATTTACTATTGACACTATTAATTCATGCATTTGAGCCGAGTTAGTGTCCTCTGCATTTGTTCTGGGTGGGCATTGGGTTTCCTCCATATGTTTCTGCATTTGATTCTTTAATGCATATGTTATTAATTCAGGGATTTCTTTTTTTATTTCCAATCTGAGTTCCTCTATACCTTTCTGCAGCTGTTTCTTTATTTCAGAAGCCGTTAATGCATTGCTTTCTGCTATGTGATTTCCAATTTGTTCTGTGTTAGTGCCCTCTGCACTTGTTACAGGTGGGCTTGGGTTGTGAGGTTGCATTTTGTTCCTTCTTGTCATTTTGTGTAGCACTGTCTTCTGACCTTTGTTGTAGATCTTCGTTGTAGTGATAACCTTAGCAAATACTGAAGTTCACTTGCAGATGTGGCCTGGGCTAGGACTGGGTCTAG
>NW_004528002.1:3608-4930 GCF_000260255.1 Octodon degus
TAGCTTGTGGGAACTCTCCAGACCAAAACCCAGGCACGCCATGTGAGTGAGACCCTCTGCTGTGCCCTTAGGACCCCTAAGAACCACCCCCCGCAAGCCCACCAAGGGAGTAAGAACTTCTGCTGTGCATTCAGGATCCCCCAGGTTCATCCCAAGCATGGGCCCAGTGAGTGTGTGGGAGAGCTTCTGGCTCCCATGTACCCACCTGCAGTAACTCTCCAGACTAAAACACAGGCATGCTGCATGAATGAGACCCTCTGCCACACCCTTGGGACCCTTCCACCCCTCTGGAGCCCATCTCCCAAGCCCACCAAAGGGGCACAACAGGTTCATTTCCAAGGGCTGCAGCAGGAAGGAGCTAAGCACAACAGCTAGACCCAAGCCAGGCACAACTGGATAAACTCAAACTTAATAGATCAGCACCCAAATTTCAGTAAGTGTTAAGATTATAACTACACCAAAACTCTACATCAAAGGTCAGAGGTCAGTGCTATATGAAATGACAAAGAGAAAGAGCAAAATGCAATCTCAGGTCTTGAGTCCACCCAGAACAAGTGCAGAGGACACTAGCTCAGCTGCAATGTATGAATTAATAGTGTCTGAAATAAAGAAACAACAGCAGAAAGGTATAGAGGAACTCAGATAAGAATTAATCTCTGAAACAAAAAAAGAAATCTCTGAATTACTAGCATTGGAAGTAAAGAAACAACAGCAGAAAGGCACAGAGGAACTCATATCAGAATTAGTCTCTGAAATAAAAAAGAAATTTCTGAATTAATAGCATCTGAAGTAAAGAATAAAATGAAGAAACATCTGGAGGAAACCTGATCTGAAAAAAATCTCTGTAGTAAAAGAATTAATAACTGCTTCTAAAGAAGACACTGATTTAAAAAAATAGAGATTAGAAAAATGATGGATTCTTTGAATAAGCAATACAGGAAAGAAATAGATCGCATGAAGCAGAGTCAAAGAGAGAGAGGAACTTAAAAGCTCAATCACAGGCTTGCAAAACTGTTTGAGTGAAAGTGAAGATAGAGTGTCAGACCTTGAAGATTCTGGTGCAGCTAGTGAAAAAGGACAAAGTTTAACATATCAATACTCGATGGAGGCTCTTGCTCTTGACCAGTCTCTGGTCGGGGTCACAGGGACGCTAAGACCACTTCCTGGACCTTTGCAGACCATGCTGTCCCAGGTGGTACTTTCTGCCGCGGCCACAGCGGCACCCTGTCTGAAGAATACAGCACTCCTTGGACCAGGGGTATTGCAGGCAACAAGGATCTTTCACACAGGGCAGCCAAGATTTGCCCCTCTACCACCTCTTC
>NW_004528003.1:0-1271 GCF_000260255.1 Octodon degus
GTTATCAAAACAGTGATCTGGTAGAAATTTTGTCACATCAAGAATATTTTAAATAATATTCAGGTAAAGGTGACATAGCAAGAAATAAAGTAAAAACAGCATTTCTTAGAGTTTTAACTTTATCTTGTCATATCCACTTATTTATCTAATTCTCAAATCAACTACATGGGCTAGGGAAATACTTTCCATTTCAAATTACCAATCTTAAATGCTTGGGTCAGCCAGGTAGCTCACCAGAACAAAGCACACGCTTAGGCAGAGCGCAGCTGCAAGGGTTCCATCCCCTGCCGACTCTACCCTCCAGAAATGCTGAGGTGGCAATTGAGACAGGGCATGGAGGTGCACGCCTATAACCCCAGTGCTTGGGAGGCTGGAAACAGGGGAATCACTACCAGTCCAATCTACGTAGTGAGACCCTGTAGATCCCATATGCTCTGTAGACCATGTAGACCCTGTCCTAAATACAGAAAAAAAAGAAATCTTAAAAGCTTGGTGATGTCTCAAGAGAAGTTCAATATTTACATCTATTGATACTAAAGATGCGTTTTACTCTATGGAAACACTGGATTCTAGAACCAACAGACATTTGCAATAGAAGATGATCGACCAGAAATGCAGGTTGACTTTGTATTTCCCTGAAACTCTATTTTAACATGTAGTAATACCACAACTTGGAGAGGGAAAAATCAAGAACCCACTAGATTATGGAAGTCATCCACTACTGAAATATTTTCACATACTTTGGTGGAATGGAAGGATGATGGGTCAAATAATCCAGAAAAAAACCTTCACTGGCACACGCAGCACAAAAGCAGTCTGCTCTTAGCGGGCGCTACTAACAATAAAGGAGACATAAAATAATAGGTAATTATGCTTGGAGGATTTAGATTATTTTATAAGCTGCATCATTCACTTAGTATGTCCCCACACTGACCACATGACTTACAGTGAGTGGTTGTTGATCAAGACCAGGATGCAGGCCCGGTGTGGTGGTGCCCGCCTGTATTCTTGGCATTCCGGAGGGTGACACGGGAGGGTTGCTTCTAGTTGGAGGCCAGCCTGGGCTACAAAGTGAGCTCAGAGTGAGCCTGAACATGCATACTGTCTCAAAAAAGAGCAAAAAATTAAAGAAATGATAACTATTTAAATAATAACTAATTAATAAAGTAGGGATCAAAGGGTCCAATCGGGGTACTGTAGTCAATTGTGGCTTATTGTCACCTGCACAATTCTACCCAATGCTGGCCATATCCAGGTTTTGTTGATATGGT
>NW_004528003.1:2338-3541 GCF_000260255.1 Octodon degus
GCAAAATGCAATCTCAGGCCTTGAGACCACTCAGAACAAGGGCAGAGGACACTAGCTCATCTGAAATAATGAATTATCAAATAAATCTCACAGATTTACCATAGGAAGTTTTGTCCTAAATTTGTACCAGCTGATTACTGTTGAAAAAACAAAACATTGTTTTTCATTGAACTTTCTTCAAACAATATCAAGGAAGTATGGTGAAATGCCATAACCATACACAATTTCTGTTCTTAGAGATGTTAAAAAGCATTACAATTTTTCACCTTCTTTGCAAAGAGAATTTGAATGTGAACAAAGCTTTTGGTGAAGCTGGGCCTTGTAGCACCACCTGGAATCCCAGCGCTGGGGAGGCTGAGGCAGGAAATTTATTGCAAGTTCGAGACCCGCCTGGGCTACAAAGTGAGCTGAAGGCCAGCCTGAACTGCATATAGTAAGACTCTGTCTCTCAAAATCAGAAAAAAAAAAAAAACCTTAACTGACCTACTTATATCGAAGTGTTTTGGGAACAGAGGTCCAAGTTCTAATAATGCAGGCAACTCCTAAGCAGGTAGTTGAGGCCAATTTTGTAATATAGGAAATATGCCTAATATTATTGTAATGACATTTTGAAAGAATAATACATTTAATATAGTTTAACAAACTATGATCCTTGATGAGAAATATTGGCATGTTGTATGTGTGTGAGGCACACATGAGTGAGAAAAACATTCCAATGACGTAAGTCCAAGAAACAAATCTCAAATTAGACAAAACCATGTGCAACGATATTCAAATCTTTTTTGTGACGGGAAGCTTCCAGTCTTTAGCACAGTAATGCATCTTTTCCTTGTCCTGACAATCAAGAAGACAGCCCCTCTCTCGCTATCCAAGTGTCTAAAGTTATATCAAGGCTTCTTATCTGTGTGGAATAGGTTGGTGAGTTTATTTTAGCCTGGATCTGAATTGATCTGTCCCTCTGTCTTTTTCCACATGCAGTAGAGATGGCCCGGTAACACCTAGAGTCTGTGAGGAAATGGAGTCTGTGAGGAAATGCCATCTGTGAGGAATTCTCTGCAGGGTTGTTACACACATGGGAACAGGGTAGGAATAGCATGTGCTACCAGGCCTGGGAAGTGCTCTCTACACATCAAAGAAGTGAGGAGACAGAGGGAGTGTTTCCTACCTGCCATTCCTCAGACTTCAGCTCATGTAGCAGTGTTC
>NW_004528004.1:0-464 GCF_000260255.1 Octodon degus
TGGTGCTGGGGGATTGAACTGTGGTCTCTGTGTTTTGCTTAGCTCAGCTTGTTCTAAGTAGGTGCCTTAGACCACTGAGCCATCTCACCAGCCCCTTTAAAAAGTTTTGATTTTTAAATAAAGTTTCAGCAGCACAATATCATGTATCTTTTTTTAGTGTGTGTTTGTGTTTTTTTTTTTGGCAGAACCAGGGGTTGAACTCAGACCTTTGCACTTGCCAGGGAAGCGCTTATTCCACTAAGCCATCTCCCTGGCCCCCTATGTATCTTAATTAGTAACAGTATGAAAATTCATCTCTAACTTTTGTGCTTTACAAGTTATACTTTTATATATGCCTTTTCTCCTATAGAACTAGAATACTGGAAAAAATTGAGCATAAATGATAAAATAATTCACAAATCCCACTAATCAGAGATGACTTCTTAAAATTTACTTTCTTTCTTGTTCTAAGTGTTCTTGGTGTA
>NW_004528004.1:4264-4912 GCF_000260255.1 Octodon degus
CAATTTATTTTATTTTATTTTTTTATTTTATATATATTTTTTAAATTTTATTTATTTATTTATGCGTGTGTGTGTGGCCAGCTCAGCCCATCAGGGGGCGGGGCTGGCTGGCATGTGGTCCTGGGGATTGAACCGCGGTCCCTGTGCTTTGCCAAACTTGTTCTAAGTAGGTGCTTTAGACCACTGAGCCATCTCACCAGCCCATCAATTTATTTTAAAACCAGGCTGACCTTGAGTCTGCCAGGCAGACTGAGGCTAGCCTTGAACTCATGATCTTCCTGTCAAAGCCTCCCAAGTGCTGGGATTACAGGCACATGCCACTACATCTGGCCAAAACACATAAAAATTATCTGTGTAAAGAAGTGAGAGATTAAGCCAGGCATGGTTGCACATTCCTGTAATCCCAGTACTTGGGAGGCTGAGGCAAGAGGATCATCCAGGAGTTCAAGGCCAACCTGGGCTACAGAGTGAGTTCAAAGCTAGCCTGAACTACATAGTGAGACACTGCCTTGGGGCGGTGGGGAAGAAAAAAGAAATGAGATTGAAAATACACCCAACAGGGGCCAGGGAGATGGCTCAGTGGAATGAGTAAGCGCTTCCCTGGCAAGCAGAAGGGCCTGAGTTCAATCGCTGGTTCTGCAAAAAAAA
>NW_004528005.1:0-834 GCF_000260255.1 Octodon degus
GCTCAATCCCCACGGTTCCGCCCCTGGGGCACACTGAGACAGCAAATGAGACTGGGGGTGGTGGCGAGCGCCTGTAATCCCAGCACTTGGGAGATTGAAAACAGGAGGATCACTATAGTCTGATCTGTGTAGTGAGACCCTGTAGACCCTGCACTAAATACATTTTTTTTAAAAAAAAGACACTCTGACTGCTGCCAGACCCATCCTGTCTTCATAGCCACACCCATAGCCCAGTTCCCAACCCTTCCTTCCTCTGTGTAGCTGTACTACTTCACGCATGTTCTGCAAGTGAAATCACGTTTTCTATACCCGCTGGGACTGGCCTTTCTCACTCAGCATAATTTCCTTGAGTTTCATCTAGGTTTGGTGCCGACCCCTTCACCTCTTCCTGTTGCTGAGTCACATTCCTTGGTGTGGGTTATGGACCGTGTGTTCGGGGGGTGGGGGACACGGGACGGGACGGGGACACACTCTCAGAAGGACATCTGAGAAGTTGCTGGGTTTCCAGTGTAGTTCTCTGCTGAACAAAGCTGCTGTGAACATTCTTGTACAATGAAGATACGTTTTGAATAAACAAATGAGACAACATAGGTGGTATTTAATGGTCAGCTATAAGAAGAGTGACATAATAAAAAAATAAAAAATAAAAAAAAAAGAGCCCCAGACATCCCAGCACTCTGGGAGAAGGAGGCAGGAGGATTGCAAGTTCAAGCCCAGCCTGGGCAGTTTAGGAATTAGCGAGACTCTGTTTCAAAATAAAAATAAAAAGAGCTGGAGAAATAGCTCATGTTGGGCTCTATCCCCAATACTGAAAAACAAAACAAAAGCAAAGAA
>NW_004528005.1:2869-3703 GCF_000260255.1 Octodon degus
GGCCTCAGCCTGGTAGCTGGGCCGAGCGCAGTGAGAGCGAAGGGCTGCGGGCCCTCCTCCTGCAAATGGCCCTCGGGGAGAGCGCTTGCCTGGCAAGGGGTGGGCACCTCAGAATCTAGGGCACACACCTGTAGGGCCAGCACTTGGGAGGGAAGCTGAGGCAGGAAGATCACCAGGTTGGGCCAATGTGGGCTAAATAGGAGTTCAAGGTCAGCCTGAACTAGTGCGATTCCATCTCAAAAAACCAAAACAAGGGCCGGGCAAGATAGCTCAATGGACTAAGCACCTGCTTAGGCAAGTGCAGGGACCGGTGTTCAATCCCTGGCACCACAAGCCGTGCCGGCCCTGATCCCCAGCGTGCTGAGCCAGCCATAGAGGCTGGGCATAGTGGTGCATGTCTGTAAACCCAGTGCTGGGGAGGGTGAAAACAGGAGGATCACTATGGAGTCCAAACTGCATAGTGAGAACCTATACCAAATACACTGGAAAAAAAAAAAAAAAAAAAAGCCAAAACAAACAAGAAACAGAATTTCTGATTAGTTACAGAACAGGTAAGAGTAGGCCAAGCCCTCAGCTTCTGCCCACTGAAGGCTCCGGAGCCAGCTGTGTGCTCATTGCTGAGCACTTATTGTATGTCAGCACTTTATGGACACAGAAGGGAAGGCTCAGAGCCCGCACTGGCCCCGTTTCTTCTGCCCCACCTGGACGCTTAGGCTCCCAAGGACTCGGACCCTTTCACCCCTTTGGATGATAATACCCAGAAGTCCAGTCAGGCGGAGCCAGCTTTCTACCACTGTCGCCTGCCTGCGTGGGCTGTAGCCTCTAATCCAGCTG
>NW_004528006.1:0-782 GCF_000260255.1 Octodon degus
TATAAAATTTTAATTGACAAATCATGGTTGTATCTCTGGGGTACCATATATTTTGATCTGTGGATGCAATGTGGACCAATTAAATCAAGCTAATTATATATCTGTTTTCTCACTTATTTTTATAGTAAGACATTGAGTTTACTTTCTTAGCAGTTCTGAGATGTACTTACTGTAGCCTCCATGCTGTACAGCAGACCTCCGAACCTTTTCCTCCTGTCGGACTGAAGCTTTGAACCTCTGGCTAGCATCTTCTCCTTCCCACCTTGCTCCAGCACCTGGAGGCCACCGTTCTCTCTCTGCCTCTGAGTTTGACCCTTAGATTCCACGCAGATAGGAGACTGGCCAGTGTGGCTTAGCCTCGTGGCTTCTGGTTCCTCCACATTGTCACCATTGCCAGGATTCCCTCTTCTTGTTCTGCGCTGTGCGTTTACCACACGGTCTCTATCCCTTCATCTGCTGATGGGTGCTTGAACTCGTTCCATAGCTTGGCTCTCGGGGAGAAAGCTGCAGCCACAGACAGCGTGTAAGTGGAAAGTTCCAGTAAAACTTTATTGACGGACACTGAAATTTGAATTGTATATAATTTTCTAGTGTCATCAGACAATATTCTGATTATGTTCAGTCATTGAAAAATGCTATCTATCTATCTATCTATCTATCTATCTATCTATCTATCTATATTCTTAGCCCACAGAGTGTCCAGGAGCAGGGGCAAGCAAGCCATCGAGCAGCTGGAAAGGCCCGCAGCAGGGATGTCCAAATCCTCAGGGCCCTGCGAGCAC
>NW_004528006.1:4377-5224 GCF_000260255.1 Octodon degus
GCCGTCACTTCTGAGCGCGTCTGCAAAGCCTTGGCCGCATGAGGCCTTGCCGAGAGCCCGCTGCCTTTACTTGTCCTGTCTCCTTCCTTGCGTCTTCCATAGTTCCTCAGTTCTTCAGGTCCCGGACACGTGAAAAGTAGCCGCCGGGTGCCTGGCAAGCTCAGTCACAGTCGGCTTTGCTTCTCGCAGCTTGAGCCCTCTTCTTGTGTATTTGTTTATTTTATGTATTTATTTTTGTATTTTAGGGAAGGGTCTACAGGGTGTTCAGGGTCTCACTCCTAGATCTAGATCGGACTCAGTGATCTGCATGTTTACAGCCCCCAAGACCTGGGATTACGGGTTCGCGCCACCACGCCCAGTCTGGATTGCAGTGTCAGCAAGCTCCGGGGGTGGGGCCGCACAGCTGGGTTTTTTGTGTATTTGGCAAGAATGTTGCAAGGTAATGAGGTGCTTTTCCCTGGGGGGTGGCAAGTCAGTTAGGCATAACTGTTGCTCAGTGACAATGGTGGCAAACAGACCTCTTTGCTAGTTACCATTTGCCTTTGTAATTAGTAACCGCTTTTCTTTGTTTTGTTTTGGTTTTGTCTTTTTGAGAGGCGATTCACTGTGCTCTCCAAGTAGGCATTGAACTCACTTTGTAGCCCAGGCTGGCCTTGAACTTGCAGTGATCCTCCTGCCTCAGCCTCCCGAGTGCCAGGATTACAGGTGTGTGTCACCACGCCTGACAATGAGTAACTGCTCTGAGGGAGAAGCTGTTTGATATATTTGTCATTGGATTTTTAATTTATCTATTAACAGATTGCTCATGGGAAACCTTTGAATTTGTTTTTGTATGGGCTATAATCCA
>NW_004528007.1:0-1566 GCF_000260255.1 Octodon degus
GACTCTACCTCAGTGTCTGTTTTCCAGCTCTGCTGCCCACAGCCAGGTCAGTGAACTCCAGACGCAGCTCAGGAAGTGCCAAGATCTTGGAGCCAGAGCGCCAGGCCGCCCCAGGCCTCAGGACAAGCAGCAGTGAGACTGTCCTGAGCAGTAGCTGTTGTACTCTCTGGGAATCTAGATTCAGATAAAACTTCCAAATCTTTCTCAAACAGCCTCTTTCAGGGATGGATTTTGTGAAGAGTTATAAGCCACGTTTGCAGATCAAAGCTAAATAAAATATTTTAATATATTCAGATGCAGAAGAGGAGAGAAAGGAGAAAAGATAAGAAAAAAGGTAGGGGAAAAACATGCAAGTATGTATCCAGGAGGGCTGAGGTGGTTGTGCTAAAATTCTCCATCAATTTTTTGAAAATAGTAGTTAATATGCAGAAGCCTAACCTTGACTAACTCTGTATGCTGATATCTGTAATCTAAGCAACTTGGTCGAAGACAGTTATGTGTAATACAAAAACCATGCTTGAATACCTGTCATCTTGGTCTTCTAAATGTGTACTGTATCTGATGTCCTACCAATTATTACTAAACTCTTTTTAAAACAAAATTTTTAAAAGTATAGAAAAATATAAGTAAATTTTCCTTGATTACATTTGATTTGTGTGATGAAAAATATAAATATTGCAATATAAAAGAAAAGAAAAAAATTCAGATGCAAGCAAATTCTTTAACTGTTCAGAAATCTACTTTTATATTTATTTACATTTCCTTCAGAATGGATATATCTTAATCCTCCACAGATTTTCTTCCTTTGTATTTCCAGCATTGCTGGTTACCAGATGAGTCATTGCACAGTGGCCCAAAATGAGAAATTCAATGTCATTTATAAAAAAGAAATGCCTGAAACACCCGAGTTCTGTACAGAGATTTAAAGTGTTGAAGTTATAACTTAAAATAAAAGTGTCTACCCAGAGTTTTTAAAAATAAGGTAATTATGATTTGACCAGACAATCAAGATGATAATGAAGAAAAATTTGCTCTTAAAATTTGATCTTGCGGTGTCACTAATCAGGCCCCACTTTTGTTCGAAATCTCAGTTCCCAAAGCCAAGGCCAACGACTGCCATTCCTTGGGCACCCCCACCCTGCTATCCGTGGTGAGAGCTGACAGCAAGGAGCACCAGCCTGCTCCTGGGAGCGTCAGCCTGCTCATTCTCCTACGCACCTATTTAAGTCCTTGTCCCCACCTCTGCTAGCAGCACTTTGTCACTACATTTTCCCAGCTCTGCCAAACTTCTCTGTGCTGAAAATTTGACACAGAACATTAAGAACTCTGCTGTTTGCTGGGTTTCAAGCTGTTCCCTGGGTTGTGCATAGCTCACATCCCCCCACTATCTGTGCTTGGAAAACACAGTCACACAACTGTGTTTCAAATGCTGCAAATATTTTCTATAACTTATTACATTTGTAAGTTTACAAACGGTGAAGACCTGCATTATTCTCTTTAGTCCTCTGTGGACAGCAGTTTATCTGTGAGTACTCCCCCTGAGTTCTGGGGCCTGTTTCCTGTAGG
>NW_004528007.1:2526-3682 GCF_000260255.1 Octodon degus
ATAAGTGCTTGTCTGGCAAGCACAAGGTTCTGAGTTTGATCCCTGATACCATCAAATAAGTAAATAAATAGATAAATAAATAAATAAATCTCTCACACACACACGCTCACCCAAGTTTCAGCATTTTAATTCTCCCTAAAATTCAGCTTCACAAATTCTGTGTATTCCTTGAAATTATCCAGAAAACTGAAACTAATTTTCTAAAACAATGATTTTCTTTTACTATTTAATATCTATTTAACAGTTCCCCTAAAAAACATACTTAACATGACTGAAGATAGTAGTAACAAATATCTAGTAAGGATGTAATCTTTCCTGCACCCAGGGCAAAATTCATTCATCAATATAAGAACTACTTTTAAAGAAGCGAAACTATGGCTAAAAAAATCACTGCACCACAACTTGAAAGGCACAGAGATTCAGACACTACTAAGGAATGTCATCTACTTTCACTTCATTCCCTTCTCATGAGTTCTGTTTCCAACTTTACCTTTTCCCTCTTGTTCTCTTTGGTCATTGACTTTGTATTTTATCTAATAAAATTATGTCCTTTGGGAACATTGAGGGTTCCATACAATGCCCCATTTCACCAATGATTATTACAACATTCTCTTCCTTTTATATACTTAAACAGTAGTATAATCAAGTCCAAGTACTTGATTTTAATGACTTATTGGAAATCAAATATTTTTCCTAGATTCCCTCAGATAACTAGGAGAAAGCAGGAAAAAATGGTCCCATTTATGAGTTGTTTTCATTAACTCATTTGCACAAATGTCTCGTAGTAACCCTTAAAGCAATAGATTCTGTTTGCACAATTCTGTATTACTTTCATGCTTCTATTTCATATCAAAATTTATTTTTGCGAATATATGAAGTTTTATATTTATCAAATATATACATACATACCAACAACAAATTGAAAGGTGCAAAGTTATAAAGAGCTTAGATTTTTCAACATGAAAAATCCTGGGTATCAAATTGATGCTCCCAATACCAGCAAAGTCATATTGGCAAGGTAATTAACAAATCTAATTTTTATTATCGTTCTTAGCTATGAAAGAGAATAAATAAAATTTGAATATTATACAAAATATCATAAAAACTTACAAGTATGTTAAGTCCTATTGGTAATTTTGAAATTTTAGGATGAAAT
>NW_004528008.1:0-1737 GCF_000260255.1 Octodon degus
GGCTGGGGAAATAGCTCAGCAGAATAAGCGCTTCCCTGGCAAGCGCAAGGGCCTGAGTTCAATCCCCGGTTCTGCAAAAATAAAATAAAATAAAAAGAACGATATGACTTTTGCCCCACAAATCAGCCAGGCAATCTTCTCCCTCTTAATTTTTTAAATTGAGCAATTTAGATCAATCTTAAAGGTGACTATTCTTCCGTTGACACCAATCTGATGGTAAGCCCAATTGGTGAATTTTCCATTTCAAATTTAAATTTTCAATTTGGTTCTTTCAAAAATCCCACTCTCCCCTACTTATTTCTATACTGAGATTTGCCAATCTGTCCACTCATTAGGAATGTGTCCTACTTTAAACTCTTGAATATATTCATAGTAGTTGGCTTAAATTTTTTGTCCAACGGCTGGCGAGATAGCTCAGTGGACTAAGAGCCTGCTTAAGCAAGCACAGGGACCAGGGTTCTCACCCGGGCACCACATGCCACACTGGCCCTGTCCCTGGGTGTGCTGAGCTGGTCAACCAAGACAGGGCGTGGTGGCACATGCCTGAAATTCCAGTGATAGGGAGGCTGAAAACAGGAGGATCACCATGAGTCTGAGCTGCATAGTGATCCCCTGTACTTATTACATAAAATAATAATGAATGAATAAATATTTTGTCTAATAATTTCAACATCTCAGTAATATTAGAGCCCATTTCTAGTGAATTTTTTTTTCTTCACTGTAGACTATTTTCTTGCTTTATCTGCCTTTTTTTTTTTTTTTTTTTTTTTTGGTGGAACCGGAGATTGAACTCAGGCTCTTGTGTTTGTCAGGCAAGCACTTATTCTACTGAGCTATCTCCCTGCCCCCCATCCCCGTTCCTTCTTTAGGGCCTCTGCACTCACAGATACATCCTCAGCCTTGATTTTGAGAGAGGGCTGATCTTGTGATCCTCCTGCTTCAGCATCCCGAAGTGCTGGGATTATAAACTTGCACATGGGGCCCTCAAGGTAACTCAGTAGACTAAAGCCCTTGCTCAGGCAAGTTTAGGCAAGTGCAGGGACCACAGTTAGATCTCCGGCACCACATGCTGCACCAGTCCTGCCCCAGGGTAGGCTGAGCCACACACACACACACACACACACACACACACACACACACACACTAAACTTGCACCACCACACTTGGCATTCTTCCTTTCTTAAATTAACCTCTAACATCTCAAAAAGACTGCCGTCAGTCAGCTGCAAATTCTTTCTTGAATGGGAAGCCAAGAGCTTGCCACCCATGCGTCCGCCCACTCACGGTGCAGCCTGCCTTTTAGCCACCAGCCCCGCGGAGCTGAAAGCCTTGAATCTGAGCCACAGCGCTCCCTGCCATTTGCTGTGTCCATGGCTTTGGCGCTTCTGCTCTTAGAGATTTGCTTTCTCATCTGAAAAGAAGGAATCTTTCTCTCTGTCTCTCTCTCCTCTTCTTTCTTTTTTCTCTGTCCCACCCCACCTCTCCTGCTCCTTCTGTTCCTTTTTCTTTTTTTTGGAGACAGAGTTTCATTATATAGTTCACGCTGGCCTTGAACTCACTCTGTGGCCCAGGCTGCCTCAAACTCATGGTGCTCCTCCTGTTTCAGCCTTCTTAAGTGCTGGGATTACAGGCACATGCCACCAAGCCCAGCTAGAGAGCTTTTTCTAAGAGTACTTGTCGCTAGCACTCTGTTCCATTACTGTTTTATTTATTTATTTATTTATTAAAATTTTATTT
>NW_004528009.1:0-1162 GCF_000260255.1 Octodon degus
GCCCCCTGGTGGGCTGAGCTGGCCACATACACACACACACACACACACACACACACACACACACAAATAAATATAAAAAAAAATTTAAAAAAGAAAGTAATCACAAATACCAGCAATGCTCCTGTGACTATTACATAACTGAGGATTGTAATAGTGTGTGTCTTTATCTTCTAAATATTTACATGTTGGGTAGGACTCCATATAGAACCAGAGAAAACAATCTTAAAATTTATATGGAACCAGAAGAGAGCCAGAATAGTAAAATTAATAAGAGCAAAGCAGGAAGCATCGCAATATGAGAGTTCAGGTTATATTGCAGAGTTTCAGTGACAAACACAACATGGTATTGGCACAAAAACAGATATGTGGATCAATAGAACAGAACAGAGGATGCAGAAATAACATTCAGCTACCTGAACTTTTATGAAGGGACCAAAAATATACATCAGAGGAAAGATAGCTGGTGCTGGGGAAACTGGCTATCCACATACAAAGCATGGAATCTATAAACATGTATCTCACTATGCATTAAACTAAAATTAAAATGGGTCAAAGATCCCAAACAATGAAACAGAAACAGTCTGCTGGAACATAAAATAGTTAAAACTCTTGAGGACATGGGTGTTAGTCAAGGAGTTTCTGAACTGCACTCCGATTACATAAGAAATAACATCAAGAATCAATAGAGCCAGAGACAAAAATCATACAGTCAGCTCAATAGATGCATAAAAAAGCTTTTGATAAAGTCCAAAGCCCATTCATCATAAAAAAAATACAGAAAATTGGAATAGATGATCTTTACCTTAATCTAATAAAAGCCGTC
This sequence comes from Octodon degus, assembly GCF_000260255.1. NCBI lineage: Eukaryota > Metazoa > Chordata > Mammalia > Rodentia > Octodontidae > Octodon > Octodon degus. The sequence goes on from NW_004528009.1 coordinate 824, forward strand.
TTTGACAAACCAACAGCCAGCATCATACTAAATGGACAAAAACTGAAAATCAGGCACTTTAAAATCAGGAATAAGAGAAGGACTTCCACTGTCACCATTCTTATTTAATATAGTTCTGGAAGCATTAGCCAGAGCAATTAGACAAAAGAGAAAAATAAAAGGAAGGAAGACAGAAAAGAAAGAAGGGCTGGTGAGATGGCTCAGTGGTCTAAAGCACCTACTTAGAACAAGCTAAGCTAAGCAAAGCAAAGCACAGGGACTGCGATTCAATCCCTAGCACCACATGCCAGCCACCCCCCCCCGGTGGGCTGAACGGGCCACACACACACACACACACAC
>NW_004528009.1:1262-3658 GCF_000260255.1 Octodon degus
AAATAAAGAATCATTATTCACAGATGACATGATACTCTACATAGAAGATCCCAAAAACTACACCAAGACTTCTAGATTTAATAACCAAATTGGGTAACATAGCTGGATACAAAAATCAACACTCAAAAATCAATAGCATTCCTATACACAAACAAAAAACTCAGAAAGAGAGAAATTAGGGAAAACACACTCTTCACATCAGAAAAAATTAAATATGTAGGAATCAATCTCACAAAGGAAGTAAAAGATCCATAGAACAAATATTATAGTATTCTGGAAAAAGAGATTGAAGAGGAATTCAGAAAATTGGAAGATATTCCTTGCTCATGGATAGGAAGAACCATCATAGTGAACACGGCCATACACCCAAAATTGTTATACAAATCAATGCAATCCTAGTCAAAATACCATTAGTATACCTCACAGATCTAGAGAAAACATTCCTAAAATTCATCTGGAACTAGAAGAGACCTATAACAGCAAAAGCAATTATGGGCAACCAGGACAAGGCAGGAGGCATCACAATCCCTGACTTGAAACTATACTGCAAAGAGACTATGATAAAATCAGTATGGTATTGGGAAAAGACAGAGCTGAGGACCAGTGGGACAGATTAGAAGGTGCAGACACAACTATGAACACTCAGCCACCTTATCTTTGACAAAGGGGCCAATCATGTTCAGTGGAAGAAAGATAGCCTGTGTAATAAATGGCACTGGGAAAATTAGCTCTACACATGCCGAAGACTAAAGCTAGGTCCGGGTCTATCATAATGCACTACACCAAAGTCAAAATGTGTCAAAGATAAAAATATTAAAACAGAAACACTAACTCTACTGGAAGAGAAAGTAGGTAGAAATCTTGAAGTCATAGGGTAGGCAGAGAGTTCATGAACAAAAAACTGCACAGGAAATACTTCAAAGAATCAACAAGTAAGAACTCATCTTATTGAAAAAGTGTTTGCACATCAAAGGAAATCACCAACAGAGCAAAAATAAAACCCATGAATTGAGAAAAAATTTAGCCAACTGTCTGTCCCTCAGACAGAGGACTTCTGTGGTGGTTGATACATTGTGTCAACTTGAGGGGTTGGAAGTTTGGCTGGATTGGCTCAGTGACTCCAAGGCATAGAGCATGGAGGCTGCTCCCTGGGGCATGGAGGGCCCTCCCTAGAGTGACTCAGCACAAAAAGGGTATATAAACTGATTGAGGAAGGATTCAGCATTCCACTTCCTCAGAAGAGCTTGATCTTTGCAGCCACGCCGCTTCCTTGGAGGAGGTCTGGTCTTCGCAGCTCTGGTCTTCACAGTCAGCATGGAAGGAAGGAAGAGAGGCTTGATAAATGCTGCAGTTGCTGCTCCTCCTTCTGCTTTTTGCTGTTTTCTGCCACCATGAACTGCTGCCTTCTGCCTTGTGCTACTCTGCCCTGGAGCCAACTGAGTATGGACTGAAACCTCCACTGTGAGTTAATAAACCTTTCTTTCCTTAATTTTAGGTGTCAGGTATTTTGTCCCAGCAATGAGTAAAAAGTAGCTAAGATAACTTCTATCTAAAACTTTTATCTAAACTTCTAGCTAAAGAAGTTCTTAAAAAATCAGTTTCCCCAAATTCAAAGACCCAATACAACAATATGATCTGAGATGAATATATACTTCTTGGATGAAGAAATATAAATGGCAAATAAAAATATGAAAAAATGTTCAACAACATTGGTCATTCAAGAAATGCAAATTAAAACAACACTGAGACTCCATGTCACCCCAGAAAGAATAGCTATTATCAAGAAATCAACCAATAACAAATGTTGGCAGGACTAGGGGGAAAAGGAAGCCTTCTGCACTGTTGGTGGGAGTGTGGACTGGTAGAACCACAGTGGAAATGAGTGTGGAGATTCCTACAAAATCTGGGATTCAACTCACCTATTCCCCTCCTGGATATTTTTCCAGAAGAATTGAAACCATCATACCACAGCAATATATGCACACATGTTTGTAGCAGCATAATTTGTCATAGCTAAATCTTGGAAATAACCCAAACTGAGGAATGGATAAAACAGATGTGGTATTTTTGCACAATGGAGTATTACTCAGCTATAAGGAAAGATAAACTTGAGGCTTTTATAGGTAAATGGGTGCAACTGGAGAGCATACTCATAAGTGTAATAAATCAGACCCACACGTGTAAACATCATATTGTCTCCCTCGTATAAGAAACTGAAAGAGTAAATAAAATCTGAAAGGTTCAATAGGTATTATGAAAAGAAAGAAACTGCTCAAAAGGCAAGAAAAACTGGGATGAGGAAAAGGTGGAAAGGAAGGAAGGAAGGAAGGAAGGAAGGAAGGAAGGAAGGAAGGAAAAAAAAGATAGAAAGAAAGAGAAAGAAAGAAAGAAAGAGA
>NW_004528010.1:0-466 GCF_000260255.1 Octodon degus
ATCTCTAGGTATTAAAAAAAAAAAAAAAAGAAACTGAAACAAGGGCTGGTGAGAAAGCTCAGTGGAGTAAGTGCCTGCTTTGGCAAGCACAGGGACCAGGGTTTGATCCCTGGTCCTGCACGCTGCACTGGCCCTACCCCTGGGCGCCCTGAACTGGTAACAGAGACTAGGTGTGGTCATGCATACCTGTAATCCCAGCGCTGGGGAGGCTGAAAATAGGAGGATCAATACAAGTCTAACCTGCATAGCAAGACCCTTACATAAAAAACAAACAAACAAACAAAAAAAAAACTGAAACAAAAATTGAAACCTGTTAAATGAGAGACAACTAAATGCTGCGCGTGATCCTTTTTTTTTCCTTTTTGTTTTTGAGACAGGGCCTCGCCATGTAGTTGCCGCTGGCCTTGAGCTCATTATGTAGCCCAGGGTGGCCTCAAACTGTTCTCCTCCTGCCTCAGACCCCCCC
>NW_004528010.1:2071-3345 GCF_000260255.1 Octodon degus
GCGGGTCTGGATGGGTGCCAGCGACAAACGGGGCTACCGGCGCAGAGAGACTGGCCTACAGGATAGAAACAAAAGGAGTGTAGACTCTCGATCGCCAGGCAGGGACTATCCTAGCCCCAGTCCCCTCGGAGAGACTGGCACCATTCTGCGCCGCAAACAAGCCGGACAGCACTCTGAACCCGATGGGCTGGGAAATCCACAGGATGACAAGTGGTCACTGGAGTTACTAGGTTCACGCGTGGCTGCCCTTTCCGATACCCCCCCCCCCCACTGGTCGCAGGCTCCAGGTACCCAGCTCCGGGATCTGCGAGGAAGTGACCAGAAAAGGCGTTCTCCGGACAGGAAGCCGGAACTGGACAGCAGGAGGGGCACGGTTCCCACCCGGCGCCCGAGCGGCAGAGCGCGCAGTGCGCAAGCGCACGGCGGGGCCGTACCTGGGAAGGAGCAGAGAGAAGTGGAGTTGGGGCACAGGGTCCCGTTGCCCACCCGCGGCACGAGCTTCAGGCTGAGGATCTGCTGCAGGAGTCCGGCCGACCCCCCGCTGCCGCCGCTCCCCTCGCGCTCCATCCCACCGCCATTCACCACAGAAAGATGAAGGGAGCGCGCCCGAAGTGCTACACAGCCTTGCTCCCCACACCTATGCCGACTCAGCGTCACCTTCGTCCGGGGCCTTCTTCCTACCCCAACGGCGCTGCCAAGTGATAGTCCCTTCTTCCAATCACAGGGCGCCGCACACGCACGGGGCGGGACTAGCGTTGTTCCCGCCCCCGACGTTGCGTAGCACTGGCGAAGACCCAGAACCCCACTACCGGCGATACGCCCCCTACTGGAGGACCCTCTCCTGCAACGTTGGGGCGCGCTCGGCTCTTCCCTTCGCAGCAGCGGTGCGCGCAAGGAAGAAAGTGGGGCAATTGCGTGGGCTCCAACAGAGCAGAAACACAGATTTAAAACAAATGTGGCCAGGCACCCGAAAGACACATTTGTGGCGTTTCGGCTGGGACTGGAGCCCAATATTTATGAAGCCTTCATGAACAGAACATGAAAGTTCTGTATTTAAAGCTGACCACAGAGATGTGATTTTTTTAAAATGCAAAAATAAATGAATAAATAAACAAACAATAAATAAAATAAAGCTGACCACAGAGGAAAGATTCCATCCAACGTCCATTGTGGGATGCAAAATGGAGACTATGTGCATATATACTCTATTTGGTGCTACTTTTTATTATTATTATTATTATTATTTTTGGTTTTTTTTGGAACTGGGGTTTTAA
>NW_004528011.1:0-1269 GCF_000260255.1 Octodon degus
CATGAGTTTCTAGTTATCTCACAATGTCTTACTCCCTTGCTAGAAGAGATTTACTAGCAAAATTGGGGTCAATTCTCAAATTCTGGAAAAGGCCAAAATGTATTTCACCTGTTGGGACTGTACCATGTCTCCCTGACCTGATTAGTCAACAGGTGAATCCTGCGGCATAGTATAATAAGATACATGATTTTTAAAACCTTCTTCCTGTCCTATCAGTAAAGAGAGAAATTGCTTTGGGTGTCTTGACCCAAAGGCTAGGACAAGAACTCTTGCCAGTGGCTTACTTTTCAAAAAGTTAGATGAAGTGGATGCTGGATAGCCATGATGTCTGAGAGCAGTAGCACCTACAGCTATGCTAACAGAGGAAGCAGAAAAATTAACTTTAGGACAGAAACTAGAATTCTGTTTCTAGTCAAGGGGACTATTGAGACCAAATTACTGTGGTTAACAGAGGAATGGCTTGCCAAATATCAAGCCATGCTCTTAGACATCCCTGAGATTATTGAAAAACCTGCACTACTTTTAATCCTGCTTTTCTGATGCCTACAGGTCTAGCAGTTCAAGTAGGCCAATAAAGGTTATATAGTCATTAGTTCATAATAAATCACGGAGGCCAACTTTCCCTGGGACCTCTTTTCCAGAAGCAGGTCTCATAGCTCTTACTTTGGCATTGATATTAGGAAAAGGCAAGAAACTATATATCTACACAGACTCAAAATATGTTTCTTCTGGTGCTACAGAAAGCTGGAGAATGAACTTGCTAACTAATAAGAAACCATCTATAAAACACAAGCAGAAATTCTATAATATTCAGAGGTAGTCTATCTTCCTAAGCAGGTTGCTATCACTCATTGCAAGGGGTCTCAAAGTGATATATCTAAAGTCTCTTTAGGAAAACAAAAATCTAATAAGGAGGCCAGAAGGGCAGCACTAAAGCTCTAAAGGTCCTGTCCTTATACCTAGTTCCTGAGGAGCTATTCTGCTCCTTCCTCAAAGGATGTGGTGATCAGATATAAAAGTGATACATGGGAAATGATCACTGGAATTTTCACGGCCAATAACAAGGCTATTTCTGAGAACCTCTGGAAGATCAGAGAGTCCTCTTCAGAAGACAAGATTCCAGTATCGCTCTGGGTAGATAACTAGAGTTAACCTGTACCTCATGTTTGGATTCTCATCTCCAACATTACAGTGAAGTTTTTCTTCTATTCAAGGACACTCAGCACTCACTAGCTCTTTTTTTGTTGCCTTCTGACAGGATTTTTTCAA
>NW_004528011.1:2349-3610 GCF_000260255.1 Octodon degus
TAACTGGAGTAAGGTAGATGCTTTAATAAATGGTGCTGGAAAAAATTAGCTTTCCAAATGCCAGAAACTAAAACTAAAACTAAAATTAAAACTAAAACTATATCTCCCACCATATTAAACTAAAATCAAAATGGATTAAAGATCTAAATATTAAAACAGAAACACTAAGTTTGTTGGAAGAGAGAACAGGTAGAACTCTTGAAGGCACAGGTATAGGCAAAGACTACATGAACAAAACCCCAATGGCATGGGATATACTATAAAGAATCAACAACTGGGATCTCATCTTATTAAAATATTTTTGTACAGCAAAAACAATCACCAACAAAGTAAAAATATAACCCACAGTGGGAAAAAATCCTAGCCAGTTTATCTTCAGAAAAAGACTAATATCTAGAACATGTATAGAATTGACAAAAGTCAGACTCCCCAAATGTGAAAACCAAATCTCAAAATGAACATCTAAAATAAATAGACACTTCTCAGATAAAAATGTATAAATGAGAAAGAAATATATGGAAAAATATTCCATTTCACTGGGGGTCATTCAAGAGATGCACATCAAGACAATGCTGAGATTCCAAAAGAATGGCTTTTCTCAGAAAATCAACCTATAACAAATACTGGTGGGTCTGTGGAGAAAAAGGAACCCTTCCCCACTATTGGTGGGAGTGTAGATTTGTGCCACCACTGTGGAAATCAGTGTGGAGATCCTTAAAAATCTGAAACTAGGGGTCCTATTTGACTCAGCCATTCCTTTTCTTGGCATCTCACCAAAAGAATTAAAAGCATCATACCACAGTGACATATGCACACCCATGTTTACAGCAGCACAGTTTGTAATAGCTAATGATATCGACAGAGGAATGGAAAAAAGTGTTTCCTTCTACATTGGAGTATTTCCCTACCATAAGGAGGATGAGCTTGGGACATTTCTAGGGAAATGGGTACACCTTGGGATCATGCTCTTAACTGAAATAAACTGCACACTCATGTAAACATCAATTGTCTCTCTGGTATGAAAAACTGAAAGTATAAATAAGAGCCAAACTATATAATACATATTGGGAAATGGGAAAAACTTGTTCCAAAGGAAAGTGGAATACGGAGGAGGGGTGAGAAAAGGAGGAAAAAATGAAAAAAACAACTTTTCTTAATAGGGAGGAGAACGGGAGTTGAAAGGAGGGAGGGCAATGTGAGAAAAAAAGAGGAATAAGACAAAGCACGTTCAGATATAAGTTCTGTATGTTGAATGTGAGCA
>NW_004528012.1:0-481 GCF_000260255.1 Octodon degus
GGCAGAGATGGAGGGGAGCAGAACATGGCTGGGAGTGAAGGTCCTCAGAGGGCTCAGGACTCCAATCAAGAGGGTAATGGGACAGGGATTCGTATGGACAGGGAGACGCATACCTTAAGGTCGTGGGCATTGTTAGAAGGTATACACTTTGGCCATACTCTTTACCATGGATCAGAAAGGCACGGGTGTGTGGCGTGGATGGGGTCTGAGACAGAACTCAGGTCATGGAGTGCAGGACGATAGGGCAGGGTAGAGAACATAGGGGTCAATATGTGGCCACGAGCCTGGTTCCAGGTATCCAAAGACAACTTTCTGAACTGAAGTGGTAGAACAACCCATTGTAGGAATAACAGTATACCCAAGAGGCTGGGTGGCGGGAAGCAGATGGGGATTCTGTCTAGTATGTAAAGGAATAGAGCAGTTTCGGGGGACTAGTGAATGTCCTTTGCTCAAAGGAGGAAAGACTGAAGGGAGGCGGGAA
>NW_004528012.1:581-1464 GCF_000260255.1 Octodon degus
GGAAGAGAAGGGGAATGTGTTGTAAGAGAGGAAGAAAGATTTCAGGATGAAAGAGAGAGTCTACAGGGGCACTGTGGTGGAATCAAAATGAGAGGAATTCATGCATAGAAGCAAAGGGGATAATGTCATGTCTCAGAAGAGCACATTTGGTTCAGATACATCCTGAACTGCTAGAGACTGTGCAAGAACACGCTCAAGTTGAGTGGATTGGGTCAGTTCTTATGCTGAGCAGGAAACTGGGAGTAGAACATGGTGACTCCAGAAGAGAGGGCTAGGTCTACATCAGAGAGGAAATGCTGAGATCCTGAAGGGAGGACATGAGGTGGCCACGACTGGAACACATTAGGCCTGTAATGTGGGGGCCAGGCAAGGGAGCATAGGTGGAACCCACAGCAGTGATTCTTCCCGCGGATGGGGGATTGGGGGGTTCCACCCGAGCTCGGGTGTGGGCACAGCCCCGGGGAGGCCTATCAGGACACAGAGGGGAGCAGAGCTCTGCTCACAGAAAGTGCACAAGAGAACCAAGCAGAGATAGATATGGTGCGGATAGGCCACCTGGGGGTGTGCATCCTCGGGAGAGAATCTCTGGTGGATGGGCGAGAATAGGGGCAGGGGCAGAGATGGAGGGGAGCAGAACATGGCTGGGAGTGAAGGTCCTCAGAGGGCTCAGGACTGCATTCAAGAGGGCCATGGGACAGGGATTCCTATGGACAGGGAGACGCATACCTTAAGGTCGTGGGCATTGTTAGAAGGTATACACTTTGGCCATACTTTTTACCATGGATCCAAAGGGCACGGGTGTGTGGCTTGGATGGGGTCTGAGACAGAACTCAGGTCATGGAGGGCAGGACGATAGGGCAGGGTAGAGAACATAGGGGTCAAA
>NW_004528012.1:3154-3795 GCF_000260255.1 Octodon degus
GGAAACTGGGAGTACAACATGGTGACTCCAGAAGAGAGGGCTAGGTCTACATCAGAGGGGACATGCTGAGATCCTGGAGGGAGGACATGAGGTGGTCACGATTGGAACACAGTAGGCCTGTAATGTGAGTGCCAGGCCAGGGAGCACAGGTGGCACCCACAGCAGTGATTCTTACCGCGGATGGGGAGGTGGAGGGTTCCACCCGATCGCGGGTGTGGGCACAGCCACGGGGAGGCCTATCAGGACACAGAGGGGAGCAGAGCTCTGCTCACAGAAAGTGCACAAGAGCAGTAAGCAGAGACAGAGATGGTACTGAGAGGCCGCGTGGGGGGTGTACATCCTTGGGTGAGAATCACTGGTGGATGGGTGAGAATGGGGGCAGGAGTAGAGATGGAGGGGAGCGCAAGATGGCTGGGAATGAAGCTCCTCAGAGGGCTCAGGACTCCATTCAAGAGGGCCATGGGACAGGGATTCCTATGGACAGGGAGACGCATATGTTAAGGTCCTGGGCATTGTTAGAAGGTATAAACTTTGGCTATACTCTTTACCATGGAACCGAAGGGCACAGGTGTGTGGCTTGGATGGAGTCTGAGACAGAATTCAGGTCATGGAGGGCAGGGCAGAGAACATAGGGGTCAAAG
>NW_004528013.1:0-1143 GCF_000260255.1 Octodon degus
CAAACCCAGAGCCCAAAGTCGGGAGGAAATCATAAAGATTAGAGCAGAAATTAATTCAATTGAGACAAAGAAAACGATTCAAAGAATTAAAAAAGCAAAAAGCTGGTTCTTTGAAAGATTAAATAAAATTGATAAGCCCCTAGCTAACATCATCAAACAGAGGAAACAAAAACTTCAAATACAAGCAATAAGGAATGAAAAGGGTGTAATTACCACAGACTCAGTGGAAATTCAGAAGATTATCAATAGCTACTTCGAGAATCTTTATTCTCATAGAATAGAAGACTCAGAAGAAATGGACAGATTCCTAGAAAGCTACAAATTACGACAACTGAATTGACAAGATATAACCACTCTCAATAGCACAATAACAGCCAATGAAATACGAGATGTAATTAAAAACCTACCGGCAAAGAAAAGTCCAGGTCCTGATAGATTCACAGCTAAATTCTCCAAGACATTTACAGAAGATGTAGTCCTTATACTCCTCCAAATCTTCCATGAAATTGAAAAGGGAGCAATCCTCCCAAAATCATTCCTGGAGGCAAGCATTATACTGATACCAAAACCAGGGAAAGACGCAAGTAAGAAAGAGAACTACGGGCCTATCTCCCTCATGAACATAGATGCCAAAATCCTCAATGAAATACTAGCAAATAGAATACAGCAAATCATCAAGAAGACCATACACCACCCCCAGGTAGGATTCATCCCAGGGATGCAAGGATAGTTCAATATTCGAAATCTATCAATGTAATACACTATATCAATAGAGCGAAAACTCAAAACAACATGACCATCACCATTGATGCAAAAAAGGCTTTTGACAAAGTCCAACACTCATTCATGTTCAAAGTCCTACAGAAAATTGGAATACATGGTCTCTACTTCAATCTGGTGAAAGCCATTTATGAAAACCCAACAGCTACCATAATCCTAAATGTCAAAAAAAACTAAAATCTTTTACTCTTAGGTCTGGTACAAGAAAAAGATGTCCTCTATCACCACTGCTATTCAATACAATGCTGGAATCATTAGCTACAGTCATTAGACAAGAGAAAGAAATAAAAGGAATAAGAATAAGCAAAGAAGAAGTCAAATTATCTTTATTTGCAGATGACATGATACTTTACTTGGAAGACC
>NW_004528013.1:3018-3487 GCF_000260255.1 Octodon degus
AGATTTTTGGACTTATGTGTAAACATGAGAAGTATATAATTCTTTATGCCCATTTTAAAAATTTATTCTAATTTTTAAATGTTTTTTATTATATTATGTAGGGACATAAAGTTCAGCATATCAATACCTGATGAAAAGTACCTGTTCCATATTATGCCTAAGATGTTTGATATGCAGACAGATAGTGAGGTTAAACATAACAGCCTAGATTGTATGGTAATAACAATAAGCTTTTCTTCTGGATGGTTAACAACCTAAGTTTGCAGACAAAAATTAGAGAATAAGGAAGGCTGCAAGGAAAGCCAACATTTTGGCCCTAGCCTTCTAAGGTCAATTAAGACTCACTACATATGAGAACTTGTAGTGTAACATCATGTGACTCAGTAGTGTCACAAATTTTCTGATCAAGGAGATTATGGGGCCAAAGAGGAAAGTGATCAATGATGTAGAGTGTGCCTAAGGAGAGTCA
>NW_004528014.1:0-1175 GCF_000260255.1 Octodon degus
TTCTCTAGCGGCTTTCAGTAGATTATTCTTGTGCTGAATTTCTGGGATCTTGACTATTATATGTCTCGATGTGTTTTTCATTGGGTTGAGGTTCCTTGGCATTCTGTATGCTTCAGTTTCCTGAATGTCAGATTGTTTCCTCATATTTGGGGAGTTTTCTGCTATTACTTTTTTTTTTCTTCAAAATTTTATTGATAAACAGATAGCAATGAGACAGTTTCAAATCAAATTGGAAGTACAGTTTCAACAAACAGCACACTGCATATATTTTTCTTAGTGGTTAATTGCTGCACAAGATGTGGACTTGTGATCCTATTTACAGACACCATTAGAACAAATCATTCTATTCATTAAGAAAATGCAACTATATATATATCCTAACCTCTTTGAATAAACAGATACAAAATGGACATTCATCTGTTTACCCACTTTTTCTAAGTTCAGTTATTGAATATTATAGGTGTGTAAAGTCAGCAAAATATTCTAAAAGAGTCCAGTAGTCCACAATAGCATTGGGTTTTCTGTTTAACTGGCAATGACAGAAATTATTGACCGGAGTCTCCCACAGCTCAACATAACAGCATGGCTTTACTTCCTATATTTCGTCTTCATACTTTTCTACTGGATGCTTAAGGCCAAGGTAAAGTAGGACCTGTGCAACAAGAGTTGTAGCTCTTGGGTCTGATAAAGTCAGTGAAATACCCTCAGGATTTATCCTGAGATCCTGTACCTCAGGTTGCCGAACCATGTCAGTGCAGCCATGCGGATGAGTCATGGCCATTGCTTGTCCAATGTGCTCTCTGTGAAAGAATGAGAGAGTGTTCTCTCCCAATGTGACTATCCTTAGGCACACTCTACATCATCGATTACTTTCTGCTTTGGCCCCACAATCTTCTTGATCAGAAAATTTGGGACACTACCGAGGTACATGGCATTACAGTACAAGTTTTGGTATGTTCTGAGTCTTAATTGACCTTAGCAGGTTAGGACCAAAATGTTGGCTTTCCTTGCAGCCCTCCTCCCTCTCTAATTTTGGTCTGCAAACTTAGGTTGTCAACCATCCAGAAGACAAGCTTATTGTTATTATCAAATGATTTAGGCTATTAAGCTTAACCTCACTATCTCACTTCATTTCAAACATCTTAGGCATAATAAGGACCAGGTATTTTTCATCA
>NW_004528014.1:4440-4988 GCF_000260255.1 Octodon degus
TTTGGTCTGAGAAGGTCAGTGAAATGCCCTCAGGATTTGTCCTGAGATCCTGTACCTCAGACTGCAGAACCCTTATCAGTGCAGCCATGTGGATGAGTCAGGGCAACCGCTTGGCCAATGTGCTCTCTGTGAAAGCCTGAGAGAGCGTCCCCTCCCCATGTGACTCTCCTTAGGCCCACTCCATGTCATCGATCACTTTCCTCTTTCGCCCCACAGTCTTCTTGATCAGAAAACTTGGGACACTACCGAGGTACATGACGTTACAGTACAAATTCTCATATGTCCTGAGTCTTAATTGACCTCAGAAGGCTAGGGCCAAAATGTTGGCTTTCCTTGTAGCCCTCCTTTCTCTCCAATTTTGGTCTGCAAACTCAGGTTGTTATCCATCCAGAAGAAAAGCTTATTGGTATTATCAAACGATTTAGGCTATCAATCTTAACCTCACTATCTCACTGCATTTCAAACATCTTAGGCTTAATAAGGAACAGGTATCTTTCATCAAGCATTGATATGTTGAACTTTAAGTCCCTACATAATATGATAAAAAA
>NW_004528015.1:0-1224 GCF_000260255.1 Octodon degus
GTCTAAGATTTCTTATTGTGATAAGACTTTCAGATTCAAACCTCTGCCTTTAACAAAAACTTGTGATGCATATCCCACTTAAGGATGACTAATTAGGTGAAAATTTCTTATATGTTAGATAGATATTTGGCTAAAAGTGTTATGTCAAAATGAAAATTTAAGTATGTCACAAAATGTCATCAGGATTGTCTTTCTATAATATTGTATATGACTTTGATTTCTAAATTTCTATGTAAAACTATGTAATTATTGTCTTTGAACACTCTATAAGGATTAAATTTTAGCATATCTATGGTTGTCAGAAAATAACATTTCCATTTTACGTTTAAGGTGTTTGATATTCAGATAGATAATAATGTTTAGCTTACTGCTTTCACCACAAGTTAATGTCATTAAGCTTTTCTTCTGAATGTTTAATAACTAAAGTTTGGACAATAAAAATTAGAGAGATAGATGGACTAAAAGAATAGTCAATATTTTGGTCCTTCCTTTCAAAGTCAATGAGGACTCAGAACATAAGATCTCTGATGTCACATCCTGTAACTCAGTTGAGTCCCTAATATTTAATCAAGGAGATTATGGGATCACGAAGGAGTGATTACCGATGTATCATGTGCCTAAGGAGAGTCTACCTAGAGAGAAAATGTCTCTTAAGTTATCACAGAAAGCAAATTGATCAAGCAATGGTCATAAATCATCCAGATGGCTGACACTGACAGAAGATATAAGAGGTGCTCTATATGGTTCCAAGGTAAATCCTAAGGAGATTTAACTGACCTTGTCAGAGAGCAAAAATTAAATTTGTGTTTTCACAGGTCTTGTTTTAACTTTGTCTTAACCATCCAACAGAAAAGTGTAACCATGAAATGTATAGAAACAATGCCATAATAATATGCTAAACTGTAAAGATTTGTCACTAACAATTTCTGACAATTGCCAGGTATACTGATAGCTCACTACTCTTATGGACTATTGGAGTTTATAGGGTTAAATTGTCATAAACAGATAGCACAATCTTTAGACTGACATCAAGAATAAAATTCTTGGCTGGGGAGATGGCTCAGTAGAATAAGTGCTTCCCTGGTAAGTGCAAGTGTCTGAGTTCAATTCCTGGTTCCGCAAAACAACAACAACAACACAAAACAAAACAAAAAGAACCCCAAAACAAACAAGAATAAAATTATTTTAAATGGTTATCCTAGCACAACTTCTCTAAATGCACTG
>NW_004528015.1:2329-3584 GCF_000260255.1 Octodon degus
TCACAGACAATCTTCCATAGAAGTATATTTTATATTTCTGTTATTTTTCCACTCAGTGGTATACACAGTAAAATTTCTAAAATTTATCTGCTACCTTTGAAATTCGGTGTTTCATAATATTTAACATAATATTGACAGACTACCAAAAAATAAACCAATAAAAAACAATGGATGACTTCTTCTGACCAGTGACTTGCAAATGAAAAAAGCACCTATCATCATCCAAGTGAGGGTGGTAGAGTAGGAGACCTAGCACTGTCGTTTGGAAAACCACACCCCTGGCATGCTACTTACGTTCAGCCTGGAAAATATGGAAATCACTTCTCCTCCCCGATCCCTACAAAAGCTTCTTGGTGAGAACTGCTGAAGATAAACGAGAGAACGGTGTGGGGTGACATGAACTTAAAAAGTTGGTATCTGTGTAGGGAATAACATGGTCTCTTTAAGATCCTTGACACAGAGCATGTGACTTCAGTCTCTGTGTTGATTGCACATTTTTGTGTCATGGAGCTGCTGTCAGGCAGGATCTCAGCAGGGCTGCATCACTTTCAGACCAGTGACCTGGTGGTGAACACCTGCTCGCCCTGCTCTTCATCCATGAGACACACCGGCTGGAGGCTCTGACCCTTGCTGCTCTTATGGTACTCTTCACACACACAGAAGGGAGCCACGAAGCATAATCTGCAAATTTAGTGACAACTAGACAGGGAGAAAAATGAAATCTGAGAATAACAGGGCTGGCTGGTCCAGAGTCTTCTTCTGTTTAGAAAGCTTTGTGTGGATACTAAAGAGTAGAAACTCCTGTAGGGTGAGCACTTATCATGAAAGATCTCCATTAGAAAAATATTTAAATAATTGGAAAACTATTCATCTTTTTTTTTTCAAAATTTTATTGATAAACAGATAGCGATGAGAGAGTTTCAAATCAAATCGGAAGTAAAGTTTCAACAAATAACACACTGCATATATTCTTCTTACTGGTTAATTGCTGTACAAGATGTGGACTTGAGATCCTACTTACAAACACCATCAGAACAAATCATTCTATTCATTAAGAGAATGCAACTATATATCTATCCTAACCATTTTGAATACACGGATACAAAATGGACATTCATGTGTATACCCCATTTTTTCTAAGTTCTGTTTTTTTTCTCTTCAAAGTTTTATTGATAAACATATACAATGAGACAGTTTCAAATCAAATCGAAAGTACAGTTTCAACAAATAATACACTGCATATATTCTTCTTAGT
>NW_004528016.1:0-581 GCF_000260255.1 Octodon degus
CCTGACCTGATAGAAATGGATGGAAAACAAGGGTTTGAATTGTCTTGCAAACAGCTCGTGTGTTTTAGGCTGATGGTTGATCAGTGTTTTTAGTTGAGTTAATATGCTCAGAGGATTAGACCAAGTTTAAAATGAAATAAAAGAACAAAGAACCACATATCAGTTTAGACTAATAAATGTTGAACAGACTTAATATTATATATAAATAATCAAATAATAATGTTTGGGCATGTGCAAAATATAAACATAGTAAAGTATGTGAAAACATGACAATAGGTAACCTACGAGCAAATTAAATGAAAAATATCTCGTACATGTACAAATTAAGAAACAGACATTATACTTTGTTAAGGAAACATTTTAAACAGTTATGAATGAATATTCAGTAGCTCTCAGTATAAAGCCTCATTTGTAAAAAGGATAAGGATCACAAAGGAGTGACAAAACTATTTCTCTTCTATACAAGATAACCTATGAAGAAACTGATTATTTGCAATTATATGTAGGTTTCCTGTAAAAATTCTTTCTTCAAAACTTCTGAAGGAAATAAAAGAAAGGGGCTTCTTTGACAGTAGATAAAA
>NW_004528016.1:2276-3492 GCF_000260255.1 Octodon degus
CTTGCCATTTAAATATTGAAGATTCATGAATTCAGCAAAATAATCCAATATGGTCCAGTAGTCCATAATAGTATGAAGCTATATCTTATTCATATGATTTTTCACTCACCTATTTTAATTTCCTCAAGAGCATTTGATTCTACAAACCCAGCTAGAACAGGGACAAACAAATTAGAAATATGGTACGCACTTCTAAACATGCGAAGGTATAATATAATTTAAGTAAATTGTTTAAGTATTTTTAAATTATGAGATGCTGGGGGTGGATTACAAGTTCAAAGTTGAGAAAGGCTTAGTCTGTACTAAAGCTAGGGGAGGGTTTGCCCTGTGTCATGATTGTTAGATGCCAGGAAATGTAACTACGATCTCACTGTGGCTCAGGGTCACATTTCTAAATTCCTTTCAATTAATTAATCCTTGGAGTATATTTAATAAAACTGACATAGGAGAATGAAACTCCCAACTTGAAAGATACCTGGAACAAGTTTGTGTTCTCTAAAACCAAAGAATGAATTCTAGGAACAATGGAGGTTAAGATCAGAATATATTTATTGATGGAAAGAAAACTTCAGAGCTAAGGACTGAAGGGGACCTGAGTGGGTTGCCAAGGAACCTGCCTTTTCTAGGGACTTTTATAAAACAAACCCATGAAGTGAGCTGGATCTAAGGTGGAAAACATGACAACTTGACCATGACGTGGGATAAAACTATAGTCAATCAATGAGATTACACTTAAGTAAATGAGCAATCACTTAAGTAAAATTGATTAATGAGGAAGTGAATTACATAACAAGTGGACACTGAACAGAGCAGGGGTTCTGCCTGTAGGGGGTTTTGAGTTAGTGACTCTTCCTGGCTTTTTTCGAATGATTGCTATGGATTTAGAATATCAATCCCTGATGACTATCCCTAAGGAGGTATGTGGCTGCATTTGTTTACTCTTTTGTCATGAAGTCAAAACAACCTATAACAAGAATGTCTATGTCCCCCATAATTGCAAGGTATCTTGTCTTCCATACGGGGTCCTTTCAGGGCCCACCCCTGTCTCACTGCCTGTAATCTTTCTCACTAGCTGCCTACAACATTTTCCTGCTCTGCAGAATAACCTGAACCACTGTGAGGGAATCATGGGTAATCACACTCTGGCTTCTTCAGGCTGACAGTGGTGTTGGTGTTGATCAGCAGTCAGAGATATCCTCCAGAGGTTCTATCTATA
>NW_004528017.1:0-3544 GCF_000260255.1 Octodon degus
AGTTTGTTCAAGATCAGACTCGATTATAAAGTGAGACCCTGTGTAAATAATAAAAGAAAAAGAGCGAATTTGGTGAATGCTTTGAGCCTCAGTTTTTTCATCATCATTAACTCAAGGACAAAAATGAACATCGAACATTCTGGGGAACATGGGAGAAACAACAAATTTGGGAAAAATATTCCTTCTTTAGAGTGAAAACTCTCATTACTTTGGGAAATCATGAACCATCAAACTTACTGTGCTTTTTCAGCTCATTAGCCATGGAATAGACAGTAGCTTCTGATACAAGAAAATGTCCTTTGAATTCATGAAACTTCTCCTTAGTCTTCCCAGCTGTGATCGTAAATCCTGTTCAGTGTGTGAATTACTTAGGTCAGCCTTTGTTTTTTTTTTAATGATTCCAAAGAGTTTCTAAACTTTATTATACAAATACAAGCAACCGGATAGAAAAGTAGGTGAAAGAAATATGAAGAAGCTTTTCAAAAGATACTCATTCATCCCAGCTCACAGCATTACAGTAACTAGGGACATAGAATCAAAGTGCAAGGAAGAGGAGATGTGTGCGCATAGTAGAATACTCTTCTGACCTCAGAAAGGTGAAAAGTCCTGTGTTTCCCACAAAGCACATGAACCAAGAGGACGTTATAGGCAGTAAACTGAGCACAGAAAGATAAATGCCACAGAACTCATTTGTATGTGCAGTCTAGAAAGTCCAGCTTGTAGAAGTACACAGTAGAATGCTGCTTACTAGAGGCAGGATTTGGAGCAGGGTAGTGGGAAGATGTTGGTCAAAATATTACAAATTCCACGTAGAGAAGAAGAACTCCAGGATCTATTTTGGGCACTGTGGTGACCAGACTTAATAGCAATGACTTGTATTCCTGAGACTTGCCGAGAGCAAATTTTGTATGTTCTCATCACAAAGAAAAGATAATATGTGAGGTAATGTACATGTTAATTAGCTCTAAACAGCACATTGCATACTGGTATGACAAATAATACATAATTTTTATTTCTCAAATTGAAGGGGCCGGGGAGATGGCTCAGTGGAATAAGTGCTTCCCGGGCAAGCACAAGGGTTAGGTCAGCCTTTGAATGACAAGAAGACCTGATGTGTATCCCATGATGATGGATGGTGGTGGAACAGGTAGAACCAGAGACTGTGGACACAATCCAAACATATGATAGGTTCAAATGAAATGAAATCAAATAGGTTAAATGAGGACTATGATACAAAAACTGTACTTACTAACTTACTATTGAGATGAACAACACCAAGAACACTTGAGAATTCTTAACCTTAAAAACAAGTATCAAGCATTAGAGCTGAAGACACTGCCTGTAGCTCAGACTCCAGCAAAGCAGGTAATGTTGACAGTTGCTGCCAGGGTAATAGAACGTGCTGATGTCACGGAATGTCAGGAAGCCCACATTTCCATCAGCTTCAGTTATGCAGGTAACAAAACTACTGTGAGTCTTGTCCCAGAAGACAAATGGTGACAAATGCTCGGTTGTTCCACAATCTTATGTCCTAATTTATGTCATCTCAGGGCAACACCTATGGCCTCTTTCCAAAAACCAACACATTTTTCACAGTGATCATTCATATATATATCATAGAAGAAACCGTTTCCAAATATACTGTTTTCCTTAGCACTGTATAGAAGATGTATCAATACTTCTTTATCATTAAAGTACATTTTAAGGATGTTTTCTGAAAAAATATTAAAATCACATAATTCCAAAAATGAAAAACATCACAGTGCTCTTCTCTGAGTTTTACTCCATTATTTCTAAATTCATTAAAATTATAGATGAAGGAGTCATGTATAATACTAAGAGAATAAAATGTTTTCATTTTCAATTTGTAACATTGCTTCTCAATATTATTCTTGCCATTCTTCAATTTTATGTTGGCTTTAATTCCTGGGATGAGAACTATCATTACACACAAGCTAAAGTTGACCTCACCACCTCTCAACATCCAGAGAGGTTGGAGGTGGTGATTCATGATTTTTTTCATGGCTCCTATCTATATTTCTAACTACCAAAGAACGTACATATTTGAGATTTTATTCTACTCCCACTAAAGCTTCTTACTAGCAGTCAAACTGAACACAATTATTTATTGTATAAAAGCTTGAGTATGTCATTGAGTTCTTGGAAAAGATTTGTAAATATATGGCATTTTCATGTCTTCTTTCTGTTTAAAAAACAGAGGCATAAAACCCTTTTCATGGAATATGGCTGGATCTGTCTGAGGGAGGTAGACTCAGGTTGTTGATCTGTGACTGAGTCCCACTACCTGAACTCATCAAGATCCACAGCATGGACCCAGGATGAGAAAGACCCACAGGTAACATGCTCAATGGAGGGTAGAGAACAGAAAGCTGAGGCTAAGCTGGGAGGTAGAGGCAGGTTGGGAGCGATGCCCTGAGCACCTCCTCACTCTCTCAGCTGTCTTCTCCACCTAGGCATTGGAAGCCTCTGTATTGAGCTGGGCTCCTAAAGAAACCAGATCGGTTCAGATTAATTTCTGTGCTTGCTAGAGTGGGAGGTACAATAAATACAATCATGGACCATAGAGCATGTAAAGGAAAGAGAACCCTAGCAATTGCTTGGAAAGATGGTCTCTTTGATGACAAACTGTCTTCCAACTACACTGTGTACTAGTATTGATTTAAGTTATATCTAAGAATCTAAAGAAATTCCCAACCAAAACTAGCAGTGATTAGCATCAGAACACTATATACAGGATCAATTTTGTACACAGTGATTGCAGAACATACTTTTTTTCTAAAACGCAGTATTAAACTGAGCCATCTTCTTTGCAATACCGAAGTCTCTTTGTCCACTACCATCAGGTCCTTGTATATACTACTCTGCTTATGCCAGATTCTCGTAATCTGGGATCTATTTTGTTTCACAGCCATATTTTCCAGTTTGTTAGATACATTGAGGACTCAAGATTTCGCTACACCTCCCTTGCATGCTTGACATAATGCTTTTACCAAAAGGCATTACATGGGGACCAGAGATGTAGCTCAAAGGAGCAGAATCTGCCCTGCAAGCACAAGGACCTGAATTCAGTTCCTGATACAAAGAAAACAAAAAAAAATGGAATGACGGTTCAGCTTCACTAATTTAAAGTCCCAGTTCTTTATCTTCATAGAGGGTTTTCTAAGACAGGGTGAAAGAAAGACAGAAACTTCAGTGTCAGAAAGTCAGAATTTTAGTTATACCTTCCTCCCTACACTTTTATTAGAAATATAAAATATTTTTAAAATTATTTCTACCCAATTTAATTTAAAATTTGAGGATAAAATAACAACTGCCGCATGTCTAAAATATAAATACTATTTAATTTACCTTCAAAAGGGAAAAAATTAGTGAAGTTTGAAAAGCATTGATCAGAGAGTATAGGAATTCATGATAAATTTGACAATGATAAAGTTACACACCCTATAAACTTGCCAATTCATCTTTCCTGCTGTCTAGAAAATACAGAAGCATTCTGCAGTTATCAGTTTCATTTTCAGATCTC
>NW_004528018.1:0-1196 GCF_000260255.1 Octodon degus
AAATAAAGCTACTGTGAACATTTAAGCACAAGTCTTTCTATAAACTTACAACTTTGTTTAACCTAGATAAAAACCAAGGAGTGGAATGCTAAATTAAACAGGAGGCATGTTTAACTTTTGGACCTATGGTCTGCTTAAAACTGTACAATCTAATATTGAAATATATGCTCATTTTCATATGTCTGTGTTACTTATTTTAGTTGGGTTCTCTAAACATTCTGTGTGATTTAATACTTTTGAAATCCACTGGGAGTTGTTTGACATCCCAACATGTAGTGTATCATGGTGAATATACCATGTGCACCCAAAAAGAGTGTGATTCGCTCTTGTTGGGGGGGTTTAGTGTAAATGTCAATTAGGTGTACTTTCAGATGTCCATATCCTTACTCGTATTCTGTGTATTTGCTGTATTATTTATGGTAATGGAATTGAAATCTCCAACGCTATTCCTGCATATATTTCCTTTCTTTTCTTATTTTTTTTTGCTTTGTGTACTTTAAAGTTCTATTATTATGTACTCTCTTAGTTTATGTTTACTTGAATAATTTCTTTTTATCTTTATCCTGAGTTCTACTTCTACATTAGCCATTTCACATTTTATGCCAAGCATCCACTTGGGTTACACATTTGCTTACATACTGACTACCCCATGCAACACTTCCCTGTGCCATTTCAACCAGTAAAGGCTTCTATAGAATAATGTAGATTTACATTGAGCAGTATAAAAATTACTGAAAATTACTTACAAAAATTACTGAAAAATTTATATGCTTTAGTCATCTTGAATTTAAGTAACTGGACTAATACATATTTTAAAATAGCCACTCTTGCTTTCACCTTATTGGGGTATGTTTGGTATTTTTTTCTCCATCTTTTACTTTTAACCTATTCATATTTTTACCATTTTTGGAGGTTGGGTGAACAGAGCTTCACTATGCAGCTCATCCTGGTCTTGAACTCATTATGGAGCCCAGACTGGCCTCAAACTCACAGTGATCCTCCAGACTTAGCCTCCCAGGTGCTGGGATTGCAGGTGTGTCCCACCACACACAGCTCATAGCTGTATGTTGAAAGAAAGTTCTGTGTAAACTTCAAATAGTTGGATTTTGCTTTTTCAATCCTAGTTGACACTCTTTGATTTTGAATGAGTGCTTTGAGCATTTAGTGTGATCTATAAACAGAAATTTAAGGTAATG
>NW_004528018.1:2821-3461 GCF_000260255.1 Octodon degus
AAAAATATTTCAGTCCTCCTCCAAATTCCACTATTGTGTTCGGTTGCTAGTTTCCTGCTCTGTTGTAATATTCTTGCCTTCTCAAGGTTTATTAATCTTTAAGGTACTCAGTGTGTGTGTGTGTGTGTGTGTGTGTGTGTGTGTGTTTGTGTGTGTGCAGGCATGTACGCTTGAGCCCTTTGTGCTGAACTACATCCCCAGCCAAATTATATATTTTACTTTTGAATCGAGCCCTTGCTGAATATTTAAGTTGCTCAGGTTGAGCCTGATTTTACAGTATTCTTGCCTCAGCCTTAGGGATTATTGATGGTGTCAGTACGTTTTTGTTTTTCTTAACTTCTTTGCAGTTGTTGTGAAATTTAAAAAACAAAATTCTGGCTTCATTCTGCATGGAGATTCTTTGTTTTGAGTTTTAAAAAAAGTGTTCCCTGTTTTTGCTGACAGAAATGGACAGATTGTGTGTGTGTGTCTGTGTGTGTACTGATGAACTTTATGTGACATATAACTTTAGAAAAATGAAAATATTTTTGCCAGATCATGTCTCCGTGCCTTATGGAAGCCAACTGTCCTTGCTCTGGAGATAGACATTGGAACAAACCAACTCTGAAAAGTATCTGTGTGGCTGTGGTCCATCCCTGAA
>NW_004528019.1:0-558 GCF_000260255.1 Octodon degus
TACCACAACTGAATCGACAAGATATAACCACTCTCAATAGCCCAATAACAGCCAATAAAATGCGAGATGTAATTAAAAACCTACCGGCAAAGAAAAGTCCAGTTCCAGATGGATTCACATCTGAAATCTACAAGACATTTACAGAAAATGTAGTCCCTATACTCCTCAGACTCTTCCATGAAATTGAAAAGGAAGCAATCCTCCCAAAATCATTCCTGGAGGCAAGTATTATACTGTTACCACAACCAGGGAAAGACACAATTAAGAAAGAGAACTACAGGCCAATCTCCCTCATGAACATAGATGCCAAAATCCTCAATAAAATACTAGCAAATAGAGTACCGCAAATCATAAAGAAGATCATACACCATGACTAGGATTCATCCCAGGGATGCAAGGATGGTTCAATATTCAAAAATCCATAAATGTAATGCATTATATCAATAGAGCAAAAAATAAAAAACACATGATCATCTCCATTGATGCAGAAAAGGCTTTTGACAAAGTCCAACACTCATTCATGTTCAAAGTTCCACAGAAAATTGGAATAGATGGCCT
>NW_004528019.1:1788-3629 GCF_000260255.1 Octodon degus
TAGGCAAAGACTTCATGGACAGAAATCTAATCGCATGGGAAACAGTTGAAAGAATTAACAACTGGGACCTGCTCTAACTGAGAAGTTTTTTCACATCAAAAGAAATTACCAACAAAGTGAAAAGGCAACCCACAAATTTGGAAAATATGACAAATAAGTACTCAGACAAAGGTCTGCTCTCTAGAATTTATAAAGAACTAAAAAACACTCGGGCCCCAAAATTTAAAGGTCCAGTCCAGAAATGGGCATCCGAGATGAACACACACTTCTCAGAGGTAGAAATTAATGAAGTGAATAAATATATGAAAAAATGCTCCACATCACTAGCCATCCGCCAAATGCAAATTCAAACAACATTGAGATATCATCTCACCCCAGAAAGAATGGCTATCATAAAGAATTCACCCAACAACAAATGCTGGAGAGGCTGTGGGGAAAAAGGAACCCTTCTCCACTGCTGGTGGGAATGTAGACTGGTGCAACCCTTGTGGAAATCAGTGTGGAGACTCCTTAGGAAAGTTGCACTGGAAATCCCATTTAAACCAGCTATTCCCCTACTGGGAATTTTCACAGAGGATCTGAAAACATCATATCATAGTGATATATGTGTGCCTATGTTTATAGCGGCAAAATTTGTGATAGCCAAATCTTGGAAACAACCAAGATGCCCATCACATGAGGAATGGTTGAAAAAGATGTGGTATTTTTACACAATGGAGTATTATTCAGCTATTAAGAATGATAAACTCGAAGCCTTTATATTGAAGTGGATGCCACTTGAACATATACTCATAAGTGAAATAAACCGGACTCACATGTGTAAATATCATATGGTCTCCCTAGTATAAGAACTCAAAAGAAGAAATACAAATAGAAAGACATAATATAAGTAAAAGGAAAGCAGGATCTCAAGGACTAACTAATCAAGAGAGGGAAAGGAGAAGAGCTAGGAAACACGACAATGTCAAGCCATAGAGTTATATGTAGTAGATGAGCAAGGCAATGATCCTAAGAATCTTCAGAAGATTTTTTAATCTAGTAGTTAATTGGAAAGATTCTCACCCTGACTAACTATATATACACTGGTACTGTGAACTAAGGTCCTGCACTGCAGATGGTAATTTGTAATAGTAGTTTCATGCTTGGAGAGCCTGTCACTCTGGTCTTCTGAATATGGGCTGCTTGTCATGACATGTCAGTTGCTGCTATGATGTCTCTCAGGTAGGTGGTTGTTCAAGAAGAAGGGGATGGTGAAGGAAAGCAAGAGACAAGAAAAGGAATATTGTGGGACTGTCCTGCTTCAAGGTTGTATATGGTGAGATTTTTGGACTTATGTGCAAACATGAGAAGTATATAATTCTTTATGCCTATTTTTAGAATATATTCTAATTTGTGAATTTTTTAATCATATTCTGTAGGGACTTAAAGTTCAACATATCAATACTTGATGAAAAATACCTGTTCCATATTATGCCTAAGATGTTTGATATGCAGACAAATAGTGAGGTTAAGCTTAACCGCCTAAGTTGTTTGATAATAACAAGCTTGTCTTCTGGATGGTTAACAACCTAAGTTTGCAGACCAAAATTAGAGAAAAAGGAGGGCTGCAGGGAAAGCCAACCTTTTGGCCCTAGCCTTCTAAGGTCAATTAAGACTCAGGACATATGAGAACTTGTACTGCAACTTCATGTAACTCGGTAGTGTTCCAAATTTTCTGATCAAGGAGATTTTGGGATCAAAGTGGTAAGTGATCGATGATGTAGAGTGTGCCTTAGGAGAGTCACATGGAGAGAAAACATTCTCTCAAGCTTTCACAGAGAGCACATTGGCCAAGCAATGGC
>NW_004528020.1:0-1563 GCF_000260255.1 Octodon degus
ATGGCATCAGCCTTATCATTTTGAAGAACTCATCACATAGCCCACAGTGATCTTGAATTTAAGGTGGTCCTTTTACCTCAGCCTCTCAAATGCTGGTATTACAGGCAGATGCTAGTACCCCTAGCTCCAAGATAATCTTCCTTATATGGATTAGATTGCTTATACTTTTAGGTTGAGATATTTTCATTATGAGAGGGTTTTGGAGTTTCTTCAGTGCTTCTTTACATATGTTCATAATTATAAATGTTTTTTTTCTTATTCTATGCATGTGATAGTTTAATCAATGATAAAATGTTGAATCATCTTTGTTTTAATGTAAATAATTTCAGTTGGTTTCTTTGTATAATGATTAATACATATTTGTCCCATTTACTTGTCTGAAACTATTTATACAACCTTTCATTTCTGGCCAGGCATGTTCATGCGTGCTTGCAATCCCAGCACTCAAGAGGCAGAGCTAGGAAGATTACTGGGAAATGGAGAACAACAACCTGGGCTACAAAATGAGTTGAAGGCCTGCCTGAGCTGCATAGTGAGACCCTGGTTCCAATAAAAGTTTTCCTTTTTTGTTTATGACATATATTTACCCATACATTTTTTTACTTCTAAAACTCTCTCCAGTTTTAGAATTACACTAATGCTTGTTCCATAAAATAAATTCTTATTCTTTGAAAATGTATTTCTTTGAAAATGCTTATAAAGAAATGAGGATAATTGTTCCTGTAATGTTTGGAAGAACTGAGTTCAATGGTGAGGTAATCTAGGCCAAATTGTTTCTGTTCTTCAAAATTATAGTAATTGATATATTTAATACGTATAGCCCTATTATCAGAATATTTTGTGAGAATTTTGATGAACTTGTTTTTTAAAATAATTTGTCTATTCCATGTTAGAAGCAGACAGTTGATATTCTCTGTTTGTCATTCATTTAATATATAAAGATCCAAAGCGATGGTATCTCCTTTTGGACTTTTTGTGAGTTTAGCTATAGCCTAGTGATTTCTTGCTGGCTGAATCTGTCAATGTTTGTTCAGTGGGTTTTGCATTCTAGAAATATAATATTGGTATCACCTGTTATTCTTTGCAATGATATCCATGTTTTGGGCCATACTTTTTTCCAGAGCTTATATATATTTAAGACAGTGACATTTCCCTTTAAAATTGATCCTCCTTCACTAGAACATGGATACATTTCAGGACTTGTACTTGCCAGGGGGATCCTAATGCTGATGAGCTATCTTCCAAGCCCGTGCTACCATTCCCTTAATAATGTTAATATGGTGCATCACTCTCCATCTCCATATCTAATGTGTTTTCTTCTACATAACATATTTTTGGTTTATGCTGAACATCTTTGACCCTCATTTGGGGTATTCAAAAAATTGACACTGGAGGATTTCATTGGCATACTTGGCTTAATTACTATTCTATATTCACTGATTTTTGCTGGGTTTTTCATTTGTATGACTGTTCTCTATTTTTTTCTGACTCTTTGCCTTAAAGTAAAATATCTTTCAATTTTTTATTTCTCTTTTTAAAAAACTTTGTTCTGTCAAATTTTAT
>NW_004528020.1:2370-3626 GCF_000260255.1 Octodon degus
AATATCATTTGTGGATCCACCTTGGTCTATTTGTGTCTTTTATCTCACCAGGATGAACCTTGAGTGGGCAAACGAAGAAAAAGTTGAACCAATTCTGCAGGACTCTGACTGCAAAACCTAAGTCTTTCTTCCATGGATGTGATCTTTGTAAAACCTGGAGTAAATATAATGTATAGCACGACAAAATGACTGAAAATTTGTTGGCTGTTTCTCATTTCCAGGTTTTGTGTGATTCCCCTCAGACTAGAAAGAGTCCAGCATCTCTGACTGAGGAGCATGTAGCACCCTCCAATAAGAATAAGGCAAAAGAGTCACACATTACAAAGAGAAAATAAGGTTCTGGGGCTCCTCCGCTGTCTCTATGCCCTTTATTCTCAGCCTTCTACGTGGTTAAGGATTTTTCTCTGCAGAGAATATTAATAGGTCCACCTTGGCTTCAGTCAAATTCTCCAGCAGGGTTGGTAGCACAGAATTCCAGTTTGACAGGCAGTGGTGATCTCACTCTGGGGCTCTGTGCTCCATGGACATCCTCCAGGGACCTGAGTCCCCACAGTCCCCTTGTCTGCAGCTGAAATTTGCAGAAGAAAAGGATTCAGAAGCTGCACTCTGACATCCACCATTTTTACAGGATCCTGTGTCCTAGGGAGCATGAAGAATTCTTTCCTTTCAAAGAGTTCCTATATTTCTCCTCAATCTAAACTCACTGTTTGTTAATATCTGAAAATATAAAAGACTTGATAGACCAAGTTAATCAAGAAAGCTGGTGAATATGTAGGAAATTTCCCTACGAACTCAAGGAAATGCATGATGAAAGATTTCCGTAGCTGAGGATGTCTGCTGATCATCCACCATACTTCATCTTTTGACATTTTTATTTGTAAACATGACAAGTTTTATAATTCATGTGCACATGTGCAGACTGGTAAGAATATGAACACTTACCTGGTCAGAGTTTGATCCTAATGGTGGTTTTCCCATTGTGATGCTCATCCATTGCACTCCAGATGTGTGACCCCTGTGATTTCCCCAAATGTGGGAAACTCCACTGCAGAATGCTAGTGGCTTCTCACTTTTCCCTGAAAAAAAAGAGTTTGAGAATAAAGCGAATGAAGATTTTTTTCTTTGTCTCTCCTATTTCCAATTTCTCTTCTTTTTGCATCTAGGGAACAAGAAGCCCATCCTCTACAGTCCAGGAAGCCCACTGATAACATAACTCAACCCCAATAATAAATTACAGGGACAAATTTTGATTAAAA
>NW_004528021.1:0-730 GCF_000260255.1 Octodon degus
TAGTTTGCTTTAATGTGGGCATTCACTGCTATCAATTTTCCTCTTAGGGCGGATTTTATTATACTATGATATGGTAACATGTATGTGATGATTATTATTCTTTTGCATCTACCTAAGTATACTTTATGGGTCATCACATGGTTTACTTTGGAGGAAGTCCCCTGTTCTCTTTAGAAGAATCTGTCTGTTGTGTTTAGGTGGAACACTGTAGATATCTATTAAGTCCATTTCTTTTAAAGTTTGGTTAAACTCGCATATTTTTGATAATTTTTTTTACCTAGATGTTCTATTTGTGATATCGGTATGTAGGTTTTCCATTTAACAGCTGCATTGGCTTTGATCAGATTTTTCATGTCATTAGTGTTTATTTTATGAAATTGTGTGCGCCAATATTGTACACACAGATGTTTGCAATTGTTATCTCTTCCTGTTGATTTGTTCCCTCAACCAGTGTGTCATACCTTTATCTCCTGACAGTTGTGGCTTAATGTTCACTTTGTCTGAAGTTAGGGAGGTTACTCTTGCTTTCTCTGGATTCCCATTGCATGAAATATTATCCATTATTTGATTTTTAATTTGACAACTTATCTTTGAATTACCTGTGTTTCTTCATACTATATAATGTTGGATTTTGTTTTGATATAGTTTACTATTCTGTGTCTTTTGATTAGGGAATTGGGACCACTCAGATTGAGAGTTACTACTGATAAAATTAAGTAACACAATTATG
>NW_004528021.1:1770-3684 GCF_000260255.1 Octodon degus
TTAATCCTCTGAGCTATCTGGCCAGCCCAATAAAATTAAATTAAGGGCAAGGAAAAAAGCTAGGAAACGTGACAGGGGGACAGCCATATATTTTTATGTACAAGATAGGCAATGATCCTGAGAATCTTCAGCAGGTTTTTGAAACTGGCAGTTAATTGGTAGAATTCTTACCCTGACTGAATATATATGCTGATACCTGTGAACTAAGCAACTGCACTGAAGATAGCAATGTGTAATACTAGGGTCACGGTTGGAATGCCTGTCATTCTAGTCTTCTAAATATGTACTGCTTGTCATGTTATACCAATTACTGCCATACTGTCTCTCAAGGAAATGATTGTTTACAAAAGAAAGGGTAATAAATAAAAACAAGAGACAAGAAAAAAAAGTCACAGGACTGTCCTGCTACAATGCTGTATATTGTTAGATTTCTAAACTTCTGTGTAAAAATATTTAATTTTTTGTTCCCATTTTTAAAAATATTATTTAATTTTTAAAATTTTTTCTCCATATTCTGTAGGGACTTAAATGTTAACATATCAATACTTGATGGAAAATACCTGTTCCATGTTATGCCTAAGATTTTTGATATTCAGACAAATATGAGATTAAGCTCAACTGCCTATGTTGTAGGGTAATGACAATAAGCTTCTCTTCTGAAGGGTTAACAATATAAGTTTACAGACCAAAAATTAGAGAAAAAGAAGGGCTTCAAGACAAAATTTTGGATGTAGCCTTTCAAGGTCAGTGAAGACTCAGGACATAGGAGAACGTATACTGTAACATCAGTTGTGTCCCAAATTTTCTTATCAAGGAGATTATGGGACCACAGAGGAAAGTGACTGATGATGTAGAGTGTGCCTAAGGAGAGTCACATGGAGAGAAAACATTCTCTCAGGCTTTCACAGAGAGCAAATTGATCAAGCAAAATTGATCAAGCAATGGCCGTGACTCATTCACATGGCTGACACTGACAAAGGATCTACAAACTGCTGTACAGGGTTTCAGGATAAATCCTGCGGGGACTTGACTGACCTTGTCAGATGCAACAGTTACATTTCTTGTTATATAGGTCTTGTTTTATCTTGGTCTTAACCATCCAGCAGAAAAGTATAAAAATGTAGTAAAGAAAGTAAAGCTGTATTAATATTCTGAGCTGTTAAAGGCTCAAGTCAATGACTTCTGACATTGCCAATCCTACGGATAACCCACTACTATTATGGACTACTGGACTATATTGGAATATTTTTCTGAATTCACACATCTATATTATTTAAATGACAATGGAATTCCTTCTCTGACAAAACTAAGCAAAAAAGGGAGATACAAATGAATGACCATTTTGTGTCTGTATATTCAAAATAGTTACAATAGATAAACAGCTACATTCTCTTAATTCAATGAATAGAGAGATATGTTGTAATAGTGTTTGTGGACAGCATAACATGTCTGCATCTTATATAATGAATAACCACTAAGACAACAATATGCATGTATTATTGAAACTGTCCTAATAATTGGTTTTGAAACTGTCTTGTTGCTATTTGTTTCTCAATAAAAATATTTTCAAAAATAAATAAATATAAAAAAATTAGAAAACAAAATTGAATTAAACAGAAAACAAACAGGACCAGTCCTAGCCTGGGCCCAGTGAGTGTGTGTGAGAGCTTCTGGCTACCCTGCACCAGCGGGACCTACTGGTCCCAGCCCAGGCACAGCATGGATGAGACCTTCTAAGACCCACTTGGGACGCCCCCGAGCACCTCATAGTACCCCACCACCACCCCACCCACTGAGTAGGAATTTTTGTCAAGTTCCGGGAACCGCCAGATCCAGTCCTAGCTCAGGCCCAGTGAATGTGTGGGAGAGCTACCTCTCCCCTCTACTCCAACTTGTCCCCTCCAAACTCAGCTC
>NW_004528022.1:0-552 GCF_000260255.1 Octodon degus
ACTGCAAAGGCAAGACAGATACTACTCTAACTCTGGTAGACTGTCTGGACCAGCAGAACTCAAAAGTTATAATATGCTTTCTTTGGATAAAATGGATGGGCCATTGTCTTCGGAAACAGAATCCAGTAGGAATGATACCAAAGATAATCCTGGTAATTCAAATGTGCCTGATTCTTCTCTCCCTGCTGAAAGCAAAACAACCAGCCCTGGCTTTGTTCCTCTACCTCTTCCTCCAGTTGGAGCTCAGCTGTTTCTAATGTATGCGAGGGCCCAGGTCATGAGGAGAGGACCTCCTTTCCCTCTACCTCTTCCAGGAAACATGTATGGAGCCCCTCGAGATTATTTTCCTCCAAGGGATTTCTCTGGTCCACTTCCACCATTCCCAATGCGAAGTGTCTATTCACCACGGGGTTTTCCTCATTATCTTCCCCCAAGAGCTGGATTTTCCCCCCACCCTCACCTTCTGAGAGCAGAAGTGAATTCCCTTCAGGGTTGAGTCCACCTTCAAGTGAGCCTGCTGCTGAGCATCCCGAGCCACAGCAAGAAACCTGA
>NW_004528022.1:2447-3862 GCF_000260255.1 Octodon degus
TACCATTTATTAAAGAAGCTATCTTTATAAAGACCAAAATGTACAATAGATATTTTGAAATGGGAAGAATTAGTTCAAATGAAAGGAGGAATTAAGGTGGGGGAAAGAGAACAGGAAAAAAGGTAAAGAAAAAATATACAATATAGCTGTTGTACTACTTTCTCTTAATTTATTGAAAAGAACATTTTGTGTTAATATCATTTGGAGCATTTTTAATGCCCTGATCTTTACTCAGAGTAAATAGTCTGAAGATATGCAATGCATTAACTATTGTTATTCTATTATTATGCTGTGAAATTTTGTTTTTTCTATAAAATAAAAAGCAGTAAAATATGTGATGTTTTCTTTACTTGAACCAAGTCAATGAATTGTCAAAGGCTTTGTAAACTAATACAACTCTTCAAATTTCACCCATCAATGCTATAAGAGAAAACATGTGCAAGCAATTTGTCTTAATCCTCTTAATTTGGGTTCTCAGGCTACCTTGTTGACAATGAGCATTTGGTGGTCAGGTATTTGCACTTTGTTCTCTTTCAATAAAATTTTATCTGGCACCCACCGTGTCACAGGTGCTATCCTAAATACTAAAACTACTAGGAGAAAAATAATATAAATAAAATTTCTATTTATCCAAGTAAAAGCTTTTTCATTTTTTAATTAATATTCTACATCTCATAGTTGTCACTGAGGACTTCGGTGTCCCTGAAAATTTCCTCTTCCAAATATTTGTTAGTAACATTTCCACTGCATGTATGTTTCCTCTCCTCTACTTTCCCCTTGCTGTCTTACATTTTACCATAAGTGAATTTGTTCTATCTTTCTTCCGTCTATGATAACTAAAAGTATATGTATGGTTCTCCTATGATTAAACAACTAAGATGTGACCCTGTTTTTGGCACCCATTCTTTTGGATCCTGCACAAGCACCGTATGCCTTCCAAGTCTCAGATTCCTATTTATAGAATAAAGGGAAAAAAGGTATACGATATGTTTTTCTAAGATGAGTTATAAGCATAAAATAAATACAACCATAATGCAAAACAGGAGTGGAAAACATACAAGAAATGTTCAATAAATATGAGTTTCTACTATTATCCAAATTATGTTAATGGGACGCTTTTAAAACTGTTTGTATTTCTCCATTACTCCCCTTGATTACTTTGTGCACTAAAGTCCTCTGCTGTTTCCCCAGTGTCTGCTTACCAGTTAATGCACTCCCTTTACCTTCTCTTTAAGCAGTTTAATTAAAATGTTGGCAGATACTTATAAATCAAAGTATCTACCTTTTCTAGAATATCTGCATATTCTATCTGCATACCTCTTCATTCACCTCAGTCACAACAACTTGATCTCCCTTCTCATTACCTCTCTCATCAGTAATAGCACCATCCCCTACAATCATCCACTAAGCCATTC
>NW_004528023.1:0-854 GCF_000260255.1 Octodon degus
AATGGAAAACAAATGATAATATAGAAAAATTAATTTATTTATGTTCAGTAACTGATAAGGCTTCAAATTTTAAAGCAATCAAAAGAAAGTATAAAATTAGTATGCATATGTGTATAAATTCTAGTAGCTTCTTGGTGGAGTTTTTTGTGTCTTCTGAGTAAAGTATCACTACATCTGCAAATAATGATAGCTTAACTTCTTTACCTATTCTTATTCCTTTTATTACTCTCTCCTGTTTAATGGCTCTAGCTAATGAATCTAGAACTATATTGAATAGGAGAGGTGATAGAGGATATCCTTGTCTTCAACCAGATCTGAGAGAAAAAAAAATTTCCGTTTTTCCCCATTTAGAATTTTGTTAGCCATTGGATTGTGATAGATAGCTTTTATCAAATTCAGGTACAGGCCATCTATTCCAATTTTCTGTAGGACATTGAATATGAGTGAGTGTTGGACTTTGTCAAAAGCGTTTTCTGCATCAATTTAGATGATTGTGTGGTTTTTGGATTTGGTTCTATGGATATAGTGTATTACATTTATAGATTTGTGTATATTGAACCATTCTTGTATCCCTGGAATGAATCCTACTTGGACATGGTATAAATTTTCTTAATGATTTGCTCTATTCTATTTGCTAGGATCTGATTGAGGATTTTTACATCTATGTCCATGATGGAGATTGGTGTGTTGTACTCTTTTTTAGTTGCATCTTTCTCTGGTTTTGGTATCAGTATGACACTAACCTGCAGGAATGATTCTAGGAGAATTGTTTGCTTCTCTATTCATTGAAGAGTTTGAGGAGCACTGGGATTATAACTTCTATAAATTTCTTGTAGAATTCAGCTGTCAATCCA
>NW_004528023.1:2274-3561 GCF_000260255.1 Octodon degus
GGTTGGCTTTGTCATCATGAAATTCTTTAGATGTTCACTTGTCCATTAAACTTGAAAGAGATTTTGCAGAGCGTATAGCAGTCTGGGCTGGAATTTGTTTTCTTGGAGAACTTGAAGCACTTTGCTTCATGCTCTTCTTGACTTGATGGTTTGTGAAGAGAAATCTGCTGTTATTCTGATAGGTTTTCCTCTAAATATGAACTGTTTCTTTTCTCTAGTGGCTTTTAGTATATTGTTCTTGTGCTGTATTTCTGGAATCTTTATTTTATTATATGTCTGGGTATGTTTTCAATTAACTTGATATTATTTGGAGTTCTATGTGCTTTGGTTACCTGAATGTCAGATTTTTTCCCCATATTTGCAAAGTTTGTGCTATTAATTCTGCCCATATTCTTCTTATACCATGTGTATTAACTCCTTCTTTCTCATCGTTGCCTATTAGTCTCGTATTTTTCATCTTTGCATCCTCTTGTGGATGTTGAATTATTTTTTCCTGCATCCTAGTTGTTTTTAAGAGATCTTTTCTTACCTTTTCACTAGCTGCAATGGTGTTTTCAAGATCTGAAACTCTATCTTCATTTTCATTCAAGTTTTTGCCAGATTGAAGTTTTAATTTACTGTATATCTCTGAATCTGCTATGCAATCTATTTCTTTATTATATTGCTCATTCAAAGATTCCATCATTTTTCTGTTCTCTATTTTTTATCAGTGTCTTGTTTAGAAGCACTGAGCAATTCTTTCATAATAGTTACCATTTCTTTTTACTTCAGATATTATTTCTGATCCAATTTCCTCTATACTTTTCTACATTTGTTTCTTTACTTCAGATCCTATTACATCAGAGATTTTTGCTACGAGATTTCCAATTTCTTCTATGCTTTTCTCTCCTGTATTTGTTTTAGGTGGGCTCAGGGCCTGAGACTGCATCTTGATCCTTCTATTTGTCATTTTATATAGCACTGTCTTCTGACCTTTTGTGTAATGCGTTGGTGCAGTTATTACCTTAGCGTGTACTGATATTATTGCCCCAGAGAGATTATATGGTTAAGCCAGTTACAACTTTGTATTTAAATTACTATTATTAGCAACATTAATAATGGGCAATGAGATCTAGCAGTTGACAAACTTTTGTATCTAAAGCGTTTGCATTTTAGACCCTAAGAACTAACATTATGACTGTTTAGCTAAGCAGCTATTAGATTTGCAATTTGTACTTAAATTAGTTCCCCTAAATTCTGTCTGATCACCTCCCCTTCCATCTCCCCTACAGGTCCTGGAAGTCCTGT
>NW_004528024.1:0-992 GCF_000260255.1 Octodon degus
TGGTTTTTATTTTACTCTCTATTGATATAGTATATTGTATTTATGGTTTACATATGTTGAATCATCCTTTCATTCCTGGGATGAATCTTACCTGGTCATGGTGTTAATTTTCCTGATGATTTTGCTGCATTCTATTTGCTAGTATTTTAGTGAGAATCTTTACATCCATGTTTTTGAGGGAGATTGGCCTGTAGTTTTTTATTTTTTATTTTTTGATACAGGATCTCACTCTGCATTTTTGGACACACAGTGTTCCTCCTGTCTAAACCTCCTTAGTGCTGGTATTATAGGAATGTGCCACCATGTCTAGTTTTTGGACTTGTACTTGTACCCAGCATTTTGACACTTGCATAGCATGTGGTACTGAGGATTGAACTAGGCACCTTGCACTGCCAGGCCAGCACTTACTGATGAGATATCTCCCTAGCCCAAGTGTTCTTGACTATATGAGCTTTCAACTAAAACAATATTTTTCTCTGTAGCTTTAAATTAGCACTTTATACTCCAAAATTGTATAATTTATGCATTTTATAAAGTTATATTTCATAGAAATGTAAAATTCTATGATGATCTGAACTTATCATAAAGGATATAAAAACTAATAAGAGGAAAATTTTATTTTTAAACTAAATAGAACAATACACTTTTTCCCCCTTCAGTTATCTTAAAATCTACAGGAAAGTTAATCAAATAAAGTACTTTTGCAAATACATACTCTCATGTGATGACAGCCACATGAATTAAAATGATATAAGGGGATGGCAGGAGTCTGGCTGACTGCAAGGACCCTGTTGCCATGTGCAAAGCATCAGCAGGCCACGCTGTGTCCATCACCCAGGACGACAGGGGAGCTGATGACTGGGAGACCCACCCTGATTTTGTGAATGATGTTAGTGAGAAGGAATACAATCTGTGCAAGGGTCTGGGCACCAGGAGCACATCAACATACACAGGCTAAGAGAGAATGTCTTTCAAGAACATCAAACTCTCAA
>NW_004528024.1:2457-3585 GCF_000260255.1 Octodon degus
TTATATTGAAAACTTTTGCTGATGCTTTTGAAAATGTTTATGCTACAGAATTTGCTAATATATTGTAATCATGATCCCTAGGAGGACTTTGGTGATTGTTTTTGAACATCTTTTTTTTTTTATTGCCAAATTGTCATGTGTAGTCACTCAAGGGCCTGTGGCTCTGCTGAGGTCAGTAGTGCATGTTGTCCATACATCGGTCACGACAGCAGGTCTCCCAGGACAGAGAGCGCTGGGAGTGGCTGCCCACATCAGAAGCTCTCCAGAGCATCCATGCTCAAGTGCAGAGGGAAGAGATCTGGCCAAGAGTCAGACTGGTGGGAATCCCCGGAATGGGTACTGGCTTCTCTGTCAGGTGGGAGACCCCACATCTCATCCCATGTGACCCCAGACTGTCTGAGGCTTTCTCACAAGCCCTTGCATTGTCTCTTCCATGTCTCCAAAGCTCTCCTGACACCTGACTCCTGCCCTCCTGTGTGGTGTCACCAAGTCCTTCCGCTGTTCCCTCACCACTTGTCTCAGGCCCTGGGCTTAGTGGTGAGCTTGAGGCTAGTATTGGACCCTGGGTAACACGCAGGGCTGCTGCTCGGACACTCAGACTCTCAGCTTGTGCAGTGGAGAATAGCGGATGTGGCCACATGTCTCCTAGTTGCGGGAGCCAGGTGTCTTCTAGGTGTGAACTGCCCTCCTTGGGGTTTTGTGCATTTTGCCAAAATCTCACATTCAGTTAGTAAAATTTTATGGATGTGACTAAAATATGACTGGGAGCAAGCAAGTATTTCTTCCCAGTGTGCCACCGTGGTGCCTCTTTGAGCCGCTGTGCCCATACCGCCTGCCACTTGCAGTGGGGAATAAATGCATGTCCTTCTCGAGACACCAGGACCAATCCTGTCTGTGCACATGATCAGGGGTCAGGTGTCTTTCCAGCAGATGCATACAATGTTTCAGCTGTTGGGGACATGGCGGTCCTGATGCATGCAACTTCCCTCTGGAAGTGATTTCTGCAGAGTCCTTGCTTTTCCACTGTTAGGTTGGGTTTTGTATTCAACTTACTGTATCTGGATTTCTGTAGCACACCTCATGGGTATGTTTTTTTAAAAAATTAAGCAGGCGCAGCGTGGGCCGGAC
>NW_004528025.1:0-3556 GCF_000260255.1 Octodon degus
AGATTTCTATGAAACAGTACCAATCTTATGTTGGGTTATATACTTATTATTATTTTTATTATTTCTATTATTTATTTATTTAGTTTTTTGGTGGTGGTGGGGATTGAACATAGGACATTGTGCTTGCCAGGCAAGCACTTATTCTACTGAGCTATCTCACAAGCCCCCTTGTTTCTATATTTTTCCATAATTTTATTGAGAAACAAATAGCAATGAGACAATGTCAAACCAAATTAGTAGGAGAGTTTCAATAATTGACACATTGCATACATTCTTCCCAGGGATTAATTGCTGTACAAGATGCGGACATGATATCCTATCTACAAACACTATTAGAACAAATCACTCTATTCATTAAGAGAATGCAGGTATATAATGATCCTAACCACCCTGAATACACAGATAAAAAATGGACATTCATCTGTATCCCCTTTTTTTCTTAAGTTCCATCATTTAAATATTATAGGTGTGTAAACTCAGCAAAATATTCTAAAAGAGTTCATAGGTCCATAATAGTATTGAGTATTCCGTTTCACTGGCAATATCAGAAATTGTTGACCTGAGTCCTGTAAGGTCAACATAATAGTATGGCTTTACTTCTTATATTTCGTTTTTATACTTTTCTGCTGGGTGTTTAAAACCAAGGTAATGCAGGACCTATGCAACAAGAGTTGTACCTTTTGGGTCTGATATGGTCAGTGAAATCTCCTCAGGATTTATCCGGAGATCCTGTTCCTCAGAATGTTTGTCAGTGTCAGCTATGTGGACGAGTCACGGCCATTGCTTGGCTAATGTGCTGTCTGTGAAAGCCTGAGAGAATGTTTTCTCTCCATGTGATTCTCCTTAGGCACATTCTACATCAACGATCACTTTCCTCTTTGACCCCATAATCTCCTGGATATGAAAATTTGGGACACTGCTGAGTTAGTTGACGTTGCAGTACAAGTTCTCTTATGTCCTGAGAATTAATTGACCTTGGAAGGCTAGGGCAAAAATATTGGCTTTACTTGCAGCCCTCCATTTCATCTAATTTTGGTCTGCAAACTTAGGTTGTTAACCATCCAGAACAAGCTTATTGTTATTACCATACAACTTAGGCTGTTAAGCTTAACTCACTATCCGTCTGAATATCAAACATCTTAGGCATAATATGGAACAGGTATTTTTTCATCAAGTATTGACATGATGAACTTTAAGTCCCTACAGAATGTGATAAAAATCATTTCAAAATTAGAACATATTTTAAAAATA
The DNA here is from genome assembly GCF_000260255.1 of Octodon degus. Taxonomy (NCBI): domain Eukaryota; kingdom Metazoa; phylum Chordata; class Mammalia; order Rodentia; family Octodontidae; genus Octodon; species Octodon degus. Next base: position 1,252 of record NW_004528025.1, read on the forward strand.
GGCATAAAGAATTATATACTTCTTTTTCCCCATAATTTTATTGATAAACAAATAGCAATGAGTTTCAAATCAAATTTGTAGGACAGTTTCAATAATTCACACATTGCATATATTCTTCCTAGTGGTTAATTGCTGTATAAGATGTGGACATGATATCCTATTTACAAACAACATTAGAACAAACTGCTCTATTCATTAAGAGAATGTACCTATATATGTATCCTAACCACTTTGATTACACAGATACAAAATGCACATTCATCTGTATCACCTTTTTTAGTTAAGTTTCGTTATTTGCATATTATACATGTGTAAATTCAGTAAAATATTCTAAAAGAGTCCAGTAGTCCATAATAGTATTGGGTATTCCACTTCACTGGCAATGTCAGAAATTGTTGACCTGAGTCCCCTACAGCTCAACATAACAGCATGGCTTTACTACTTACATTTCGTTTTTATACTTTTCTGCTGGATGGTTAAGACCAAGGTAAAGCAGGACCTATGCAACAAGAGTTGTAGCTTTTGGTCCTGATAAGGTCAATGAAATCCCCTCAGGATTTATCCTGAGAACCTGTACCTCAGATTGTAGAACCTTTGTCAGTGTCAGTCATGTGGATGAGTCACGGCTATTGCTTGGCCAGTGTGCTCTCTGTGAAAGCCTGAAAGAATGCTTTCTCTCCAAGTGACTCTCCTTAGGCAAACTCTACATCATCGATCACTTTCCTCTTTGACCCTATAATCTCCTTGATCAGAAAATTTGGGACACTACTGAGTTAAATGACGTTACAGTACAGTTTCTCATATATCCTGAGCCTTAATTGATCTTAGAAGGCTAAGGCCAAAATGTTGGCTTTCCTGCAGCCCCCCTTTTTCTCTAATTTTGGTCTGCAAACTTAGGTTGTTAACCATCCAGAAGACAAGCTTATTGTTATTACCATACAACTTAGACTGTTAAGCTTAACCTCACTATGTGTCTGCTTATCAACATCTTAGGAATAATATAGAACAGTTATTTTTCATCAAGTATTGATATGTTGAACTTTAAGTCTCTACAGAATATGATAAAACATTTAAAAATTAGAATATATTTTAAAAATAAGCATAAAGAATTATGTACTTCTTATGTTTACACATAAGTCCAATAATCTCACCATATACAACCTTGAAGCAAGACAGTCCCACATTATTCCTTTTCCTGTCTCTTGCTGTCATTCACCACCTGCTTCTTCTAGAACAACCATCTACCTGAGAGACATCATAGGGGCAACTGTCATGTCATGAAAAGCGCCCATGTTCAGAAGCCCAGAATGACAGGCACTCCCCGGATGAAACTACTATTATAAATTATCACCTGCAGTGCTGTTGCTTAGTACACAGGTGTCAGTATATAGAGTTAATCAAGGTGAGAATCTTTCCATTAACAGCTAGATTAAGAAATCTTTTGAAGATTAATAGGATCATTGCTTTGCCCATCTTCTACCTATAACTGTATGACTTGACTTATTCATGTTTCCTAGCTCTTCTCCTTTCCCTTTCTTGGTTTGTTAGTCTTTGAGATCCTGCTTCCTTTTTACTTGTATTATACCTTTCTATTTGTATTTCTTCTTTTGAGTTCTTATACAAGGGAGACTATACGATATTTACACACGTGTGTCTGGTTGATTTCACTTATGAGTATATGTTCAAGTGGCATCCACTTCAATATAAAGGCTTTGAGTTTATCATTCTTAATAGCTGAATAATACTCCATTGTGTAAATATACCACATCTTTTTCAACCACTCTTCAGGTGATGGGCATCTTGGTTGCTTCCTAGATTTGGCTATCACAAATTGTGCTGCTATAAACATAGGCACACATATATCACTATGATATGATGTTTTCAGATACTTTGGCAAAATTCCCAGAAGAGGAATAGCTGTTTTAAATGGGATTTCCAGTCTAAATTTTCTAAGGAGTCTCCACACTTATTTCCATAACAGTTGCACCAGTCTACACTCCCACTAGCAGTGGAGAAGGGTTCCTTTTTCCCCCCAGCCTCTTCACCATTTTTTGTTGGGTGATTTCTTTATGATAGCCATTCTTTCTGGGGTGAGATGATATCTCAATATTGTTTTAATTTGCATTTCGCGGATGGCTAGTGATGTGTAGCATTTTTTCATATATTTATTTGTTTCTTTAATTTCTTCTTCTGAGAACTGTGTGTTCATTTCAGATGCCCATTTCTGGATTGAGTCTTTAAGTTTTGGGGCCCTGGTGTTTTTTAGTTCTTTATAGATTCTAGAGAGCAGACCTTTGTCTGAGTA
>NW_004528026.1:0-932 GCF_000260255.1 Octodon degus
TCTACTTCTAGAAAAGCTTTTCTCTGAATCCCCAGTGCATTTAGCATTTCCTATGTAATAAGAAATAGGCCTTTTACACTACAGGGCCTGTATGAATAAAGGTGTGAAATATGAACCAATCATAAATATAGCAGTTTCCTCTCTAAAGGAAATACCTACATTCGCAAATCCAGAGACAGGTGAGAAGGAGGACTTGGTCTTCTCCGGGCTTTTATTAAATCTTCTTTATCTGGGTGCAGTCCGTCGTGCCGTCGCAGCCTCCCTTCCTGCCGGCCCTCCCTCCCGCGCCCGCCCGGTCTTGGGCCGCAGGCCGCCGCGCCCGTCCACGCTGCCGCTCAGACCCGGCTGGAGGCTCCGGCTGCACCGCTGAGCAGCCGAGACGGTGGTCGGCGCCTCAGTCGGTCTCGGTCCTGCTCCTCCGCTGCCGCTGCCTCTGGCCCCATCAAAGCGCCCGTTTTTTATTTTTTAATGTCTGGACAACACACGTTTTCGTTGGCCACCTTCCTTGTTCCCTATTTTGAAGGTCTTTCCAACCAAAGCATATTATTTCTCTTACCCTAATGAGATTCCGCTTCTAAATCGTCTCACGTGATCCAGTTCTTCTCCCAGCAAACCTCCATTCTGCACTTCCAGGTTGAAAGCCCTCCTCCCCGGTCTCCGTGGCGCCTTGCCACCTTGCCTTCCCTCAGGGTCACGTTTTTAGATTTCATTTTCATTCGCTTTTGTGCTAGAGTAAGGGCAAGGCGCAGCCCGGAGGCAGGAAGGTTTAGCTGCGCCAGAGGAGCCAGCGACCACGAAGGTGCTGGGCGGGCAGCGGCGGAGATGCAGCCTCCGGACGGGGATGCTGGGACAGGGATGCTCGGAGCTCTCCGGACAGGGATGCTCGGACAGGGATGCTCGGAGCTCTCCGGACAGGGATGCTTGGAGCTCTC
>NW_004528026.1:2140-2810 GCF_000260255.1 Octodon degus
CTGTAAATATTTAATTCATTAAAGATCATATATTGATATTTCCAACCTGTTTTAAACACACCCACAAGATCCACTTGATGACTGAGCAGGCCGAGGCTCAGGTATGCATAAGACGCGGACGTGTGAACAGAACCCAGCGCAGTAGCATTTCTAGGCCCCCCACTTTTCAAAAAACTTCACGATTTTCAACGGAGTATCTTGGAAAAGGAAAACCAGTTCTTAGTTGTTTTATTGATCAAGAGCACCTTGCTATGAACTGACAGACATTAAAAAAATAAAAAAGCCAGGAGTCCTACAAAAAACCAAGCAATTCAATTTATAAATAGCAGTGGCTATCAGTAGACATTTCTACCATGAAGCTGCACAGTGGTCAGTAAATGCAAGAATAAATACTCAGCTATCACTGCCATTAAGTAAATACACATCAACATTATACGAAGAAATGTTTTCACACCCACTAAGATGGGTATTGTCCAAAATAGTAATAATGGTAGCAGAAAGAACAAAAAGGAGAGCAGAGGACACCAAAAGGCACCTGGCCGAGCTCAGAAACTGTTAAGGTGTCCGACAGCTACTAAGAATCAGTTTGGGTGTTAGCTTGCTGTGGCAACAACTTTGTTCTGTGGTCTGGGGGCGCATGCCTAGGCCACCTGGTGGGCAAAAGAGCAGC
>NW_004528026.1:3570-4141 GCF_000260255.1 Octodon degus
CTAATCCCAGTGCTGGGGAGGCTGAGACAGGAGGATCACTACGAGTCTGAGCTGCACAGTGAGACCCTGTACCAAATAATAAATAAATAAATGATTTTAAAAATTAAAAAGAATAGAAATCAGGGACATGAACATCTGTGTCCATAGGGCATTGTTGTTGTTGTTGTTGTTGTTAGTTTAGAGGGACTGATTCTTTATTTCAAGACGACGTGTCAATATTCAGCATCAAAACAGTGACACTACTGGTTCTGCTTTTCTGACTCGCCTCAGAGACCACAGCAAAGGAGCATACATTTTAAGCCAATGAGCTGCAGGATGCGCACCCAACAGACTGCACAGAAGTCTCACCTGAAGTGGGGGCTGGGTGGGGAAGAAACTTCCAAAGATCAGCACACAGCCAGCCCACAGGCCAGAGAGAGCTCTTCTCAGCCAGGTGGGGCAGCCATGCATCCAACCCTAAAGAAGCAGAATTTCAAAATATAAAAATTTAAAAGTTTTGCACCTAAGCAATTCAAGATTTCTCCAGCACTGACTGATATGAAGCCCAATGAGAGGGCACTTTTAGAGACAG
>NW_004528027.1:0-3631 GCF_000260255.1 Octodon degus
CCCATTACCTGCCTCACCATTCCGCCAAGGTTTTCCATAGCTCCCAGCAGCCTGGACCCCAACAGCCGGAAGCCCCTCACAGTCCTCAATAAAGGTAAAAGAGTCTGGGGAGGCTGGCAGGCACCAGAGCACAGGCGCAAGGTGTGACATGGCCTGCGCCCTCGCTCCAGAGCTTGGCTGTGGGGTGGAGTGGGCCTCTGCCCTCGAACTCCGTCCCTATTCGCTTCTGACCCTGGACCATTTGGGAAAGACAGACCTTAGTGTAGCTGGCCCAGCCCACTGGGTCTGCGAGAAAACAGATTAAATGCCATGCCTGAAAAAGGAATCTTTGGGACCACTTCTAAAGTCTTAACATGATTTTGTCTGGTTCAGTAAAAGTAGGAAAACTTATCAGTGGGCTTGGTGCTGTACCAGTTTGATTGCAGTGTAAGACACAGCCCCACTAACCCCCTCTGCTTCAGATGCACGGAGCCGTCGTTCTCGGCAGCGTGTGTTTTACACTAATAAGTAATTTAAAGGTTTAAAAATTGTGTCTTTGACTGCCTCTCATGATGTGGTAGGCGTCCTTGAGCGCCCACAGTAACCAGGACTCTCCACGTGGCGTCGTCTGCTCTTCTTGGCCCTCTGAGGTGGCGTAGCAGGCCAGTGCCCCGCACGCTCGCCCTCGCACCCTGCCATACACAGCTCTTTGAAAAGATGGGCATTTTCTTACAGGACTGCTTGCCCCTCCGCACATTTCCATTTCTGGTCTCCACAGAGAAAGAGCACATAACACAATTTGTGTGGGAAATTTAGGATTATATTTCTGATTCACATAGTTACTTTAGTTTGGTATTAGTTCAAGCTCACAAAAATGTGGAATGTACAGAAAACTGATACCCTCCCTTTTTTTTTAGATCTACCAGTAATGTTTGCTCTATCAGTGTCGCTCTTTCGCTCTGTGTGTGTGTGTGTGTTGTCCTTTCCTCTCAGTGTCTCTGTGTAGACAGCCTAAAAGCAAAGGCTAGTAATGGCAGATCCAATTATCAGCTGCATGACATTTGACACTGATCCAGCACTGCCTCTGGGTTTTGTTTTGTTTTGTTTTTTTAAATGTATTTAGTACAGCACCTACAGGGTCTCATTACACAGATCAGACTCTTTTTTTTTTTTTTAACAGATTTTTCCATTTAGCTTTAATTTACTTCTTGAGTCATTTTCATTCTTCTGACCATCCATCACTTTTTAAGTCCCTTGGCATTTCATTTGCTCTGGCCAATTCTGTCTTATAGCAGTGTTTTCTACTCTGTAACTACTGCTTTTCTTCAACTTGAGGTGTCTCATTCCAGCGTACATTATCGCAGCTTTGCCTCTGGGTTTGTACTTACAGAACTACCCCCACCCACCCCAGGCTCTCCTTGGCCTCCTGGTTCTCAGCCTCCTGATTGCCGGGATTGCAGGTGAATGCCACCATGCCTGGTTTTTTATGTCTTTTCTCTTAGATTGAAAAGTTTGTTTCCTTGCATAAAATTCCTGTTACTAAACAATTTTATTTTCCTTGTCCTTGGAGTTAATTTTTATATATAGGATAGTTATAAAAGATACAGTTTTTTTAAAGTTAGTTCAAAATTACTTTTCTGTGTGGTGGATATACGACCAATGTAGTGGGGGCAGTTTTAGTTCATTTGTTTCAGTTAATCAAGTTTTAGGTATCACATGTTTATTTTTAGTCTTTGTTACAGATTAGGCCTGTACAGAAAAGTTGGGAACAAAATAGACAGAGCTCCTGGACCCTTCCTGGCTCCTCAGCCAGGGTCCCTGCCTCACTTAACCGCCGAGCAATTAGCAAAACCAAGACGACGCTCCTGATGAGCTCCAGCCACCTGGCATCTAGCAGAGTCCCTCGGTGCCCCTTGTTCTGAGCCAGGTCCGACTCTGGACCCCATGTGGCATTGGTGACTAGTCCCCTTGGTCTCCAGCCCACAGCAGCGCCTAGTCTGCCCATCTGTTGTGACCTGGACATGTCACAGACCTCTGGAGAGGGACTCCCTAAAATGCCTCCAGTTGGTTCGCTGCTTGTGATTGCATTGCAGTTAGGCGTTTGGGCTAGTACAGTGGGGAGCGCTGCTCTCGGTGTGCAGCACAGGAGCCCCCTGCTTGGTAGACGATGTTGACCTCAGTCACTTGCTAAATATCGTCTTACGGATTTCTTTATTGGAAAGTTGCCGTTGCCCTGTGTGATCAGTAGGTGACTTGAAGGGAGTTACTTTGAGACTGTCCTGGTTCTTAAACGCTTGTCCACTACCTTGAGTGCTAGGGGGTAGATGTTAGGAACAGTGGTCATTACTGTGGTTCTTTTCTTTCCTCTTTTGTGGGGCTGAGACTGGAGCCCAGGGCCTCCTGCACGCTAGCACTGTGGTAGGAAATGGAATGGGGATTTTTTTTCTTCTTTCTCCATTCTTACATTTTAGTAATTGAAATTCCTTAATGAAGAGCTGTCTCTTTCCTCCCATGTATTTGGCTAGTTATGTCAGTAATAGACTCAGGCCTATCCATCCATTTTACTCTTTGGGCCATAATGGTGTTATTTTAAGGATTGCTCATTTTTTTTGTTTTGTTCTTATGGTTTTAATTTTAATAGAATTGTAAAAATATTTGTTATGGTAAATCCCAGCCTTACCTTAAGGTAGAGAAAACTGCATTACACGTTCTTGTATGTTCTTCATCCATTTGCAGTGCTTCTTAAGTTTGGTCACATTTCTTTTTACCTGGTTCACGTCTTTCCCTTTTTTTGCTAAGGTATCTCTAGTATCTTACTTCACATTTAGCTTTTGTCATAACATAGAGGTTTTTGGTTAAATTGAAAACTAAGAAATTTTTCACATTCTATAAGGAGAATTAGCACATGTTGACTGGGGGGAAACTAAATAACCAGAAGAATAAAAGTCATCTAGTCTTCTATCACCCAAGTATATAACAAATGTTAAAAATTTCAATGTATTTCTTTTTGGATTCTTTGGTTATACATAAGCATATAAAGTAGGTTGGTTTCTTTCCTTTTTTAAAATGTATTTGGTACAGGATCCCTATATAACTCAGATTTGAAGTGATCCTCCTGTTTTTTGCTTCCCTAATGCTGGGGTTACAGACATGTGCCACCATGCCGTCTCAGTGTCGGGCTCCGTGCACTAGGGGGCGGGGCCGGTGTGACATGTGCCAAGGATTGATCCCTGTCCCTGCGCTTGCCGAGCAGGTGCTTAGTCCTGTCCTGGGCAAAGTCTTACACTTTCATTTGATGCCTACTGAACGCCTCCTGCTGGTACATCTGCAAGTGCCTCTGCCTCTGCTGGGAGCAGGGCGGCTCTGAGCGCCAGGTGAGCACAACGTGTCATCTGCACGTAGCAGCTGCTGCATGAGTAACCTAGCGCTGACTCAGTTTCCCCAAAGCAGTGGTAGCTGCAAGAGCTTCTGTCTGAGAAGGCTCGCTGTGGCAGAGAGCCCTGTGCCCCATCGCGGGCCCCACCGCCGTGCCTCGCTGATGAGCGTGTCCCCTTCCTAGGCTTGGAGAACCCTCTGCCTCCTGAGCGCTCCCGGGAGAAGGAAGAACCAGGGGTTCGGGAGACGAACGAGGCTGTCGAGTGCCAGCTTGGGG
>NW_004528028.1:0-3631 GCF_000260255.1 Octodon degus
TATATTTGTATGCAATTATATAACAGAAATTTTAAAACTATATTTAAGCTACATAAAAATTAAAGTATTATTATACACACACCTAATTTCTCGGTCATGTACTGAAGAAGAATATTCTATTTCCAAAAGCACTCCATGATTCCTGAGGGATTGTTTTATTTCTTCCAGGCCACTACTTTGCTGTACTCTCCCACAACCCTGTTAATAGCAAAAATATAATTTGCTGCTTTAGTTATAAACATTTCAAATTATCCCTATGCTATATAGTGAATATTGTAGGTGGATCAAAATTTTAAAATTCTACAGTATTTTGAAGGCCCATTATCTCAAACAAACAACCCAAGAATGTGAAGTGGCTTACAAAATAAGTGACTTTATATGTCACTTATGACCATAACACAACTTCAACCTGTCTCAACTAAAGGTATTTTAGTAATGATGTTTGGTTATCCATGTGTAGCTGCCCACTTAAATTTATTCTAGAAATCCTATTTAGAAGCATCCCTGTTTAAGTTCTGTTATAGTTTGTATTTGTCTCCCAAAGCCTCATGCAGTCACTGGGGTACTGTTCTAGAGTTTGTGATTAATTCAGGATCCAAAGCTGGGATTATGGGTGTCAGATATTTTGTCCCAGCAATGAGAGAAAAGTAACTGAGACAGAATTTGGAACCAGAGCTGTGGAGTCATTGCTATGACTAAACCTGATCATGTGGATTACAAGCCTTTGGGAATGGTTTATGAGAAGACATAGGAAGGGTTTGGAGATGTTGCCTATGAGTAAAACACTGGAACAGCTTCGGCTGTTTTACATGGGAGAATCTGGTCAGAGCTCAGAAGACCAGAAGGCTGACAGAGATCCTGCCTGTAAAGACCAGACTGGGGAGGTTTCTTCTGGGAAGGAAGACTATATTGGTTGTTGGACTCCAGCCAATCTGTGTTTTGGCTTGGCAAACAGTTTTGTCTACATTTTGCTCAAATCCAGAGATTTTGCCTGAGACTAAGATTAAGCAGGATGGACTGCTTAATCTTGCAAATGAAATTTCAAAGCAGTCAAATGTTGAAGCAGTGGCATGGCTATTGTTGGGGGCTTTTAGGCAGATATATGTTGAGAATCAAGAACAAAGAAAAGAGCCTAGCTAGATGATTTAAAATGCTGTGAGTTTGGCCAGAAAGGAAGCGCCAATAAAGCTGTGGTCTGCAAAAATAGAGCTGAGAGGATCTCCATTGCCAGGAAGGAACTAGAGAATAGAACGGATAGCCTGAGGGCATCACAGGAAGCAGCAAGTCTCCGCCCTTTGCAGCCTTCAAATGACAAGGGTGAGGGACTTTGCCCTGAGGAGAGAGCCACAGAGCACCATGTTCCAGAATGGTGCTGGCATAGAGAATTTGTTCTTCAAAATCTGGTTCAGAGTGCTCAGAGATCCAGGCTCTCAACTCCTACAGCCAAAAGAGAAGAAAGCCTGGCTACTGCTCCAGGTGGCAGCAGACCTTGGCATCATTCACGTAGCATTGGTTTTAGGCAGGCAGAATGCAAGAGTTCTGAGCATAAGAAGGCTTCCACCTCGATTTCAGAAAGTCTGGGAGGTCAGGGAGTATGCCTCTGAGAGGGCAGTGTGTGAAGCAGAGAGCAAGTTTGGAAAAGCCAGGAATGTGGATCATCTAAGGGGAGCAATGTGGGAGCAAAGTCCGCGTAGGGAGAAGCCATGGGAGCCAAGAGTGCCACAGGTATAGAGCCACATGGAGCTCACAATTCGCCACAGATTGCTTCAGATGTTCCACATGGAACTATAGGACTTAGTGTTCACCCTTCTGGACTTTGGACTTGCTTTGGTCCCAATCCTGCTGTTTGTACCTTTTGGAATGGTAATATTTATCTAGGGCCATTGACTGACTATATGAAGTGTTTACCTTTTCATTTGTACAGGGGCTCACAGCTAAGACTTGGGATTTGGACTTTTCAGCAATGCTAAGACTATTAGGACTTTGGATTGTTAGAGATGGACTAAAATGCCTTTTGTATAAAGGGATGTGCATTAGTCTTTGGGGGTCCAGCAGCAGAATGTTATGGTTTGTGTATGTTTATTCCCCCAAGGCATCATGCAGTCATTGGGGTACGGTTCTAGAGTTTGTGATTAATTCATGATCCAAGCCTAGGATTATGGGTGTGAGTGATGCTGGGATTACGGGTGTGAGTACTATACCCAGACTGGGTCAGATAGCCTGAATGCAACATAAGGGACACAAACTTGCTCTCTGTTGCCATTTCTGCCACTGCTTCCACCATTCTGCTCTTGCTGTTTTGCGGTTTTCTGCCACCATGAACTGCTGCCCTCTGCCATGTGCCAATCTGCCTTGGAGCTGGCAGAATATGGACTAAAACCTCCACTAACTGTGAGCTAAATAAATCTTTCTTTTCTTGAGTGTTGGGTGTTTTGTCCCAGCAATGAGAGAAAAGTAACTGACACAAGTTCCAATCAAGATAAATATGCCTATCAACATGCTGCTAAAAATTTATGAAGATACAACACAAGAATTAGTAAAGATTATCAGTAGTGCAGACAGCATGATCATCTAGAACATCCCAGAGAAGAAAGTGACAAATTATGTGAATAGTTTGGGAAAATGGTCAAACCCAAGTCAACATCCTAAAATTAACAGCATTTCCTCAGCTTACATCTCATTATTGAAAAAAGTTAATATGCTAAGCAAGAGAGGTGTTTCTTTCAGGTACCTACTTCATCCAGAGAGGTGAGAAGGTGAATGGTTTTTACTTTACATGGATTCTTAATGAGCATCTCGCAAAATCGAAGGAAATTATACAGCTGCAAGACATTAGGATGGATAATAACTAGCCAGTACAGTAGTTCCTCAGCACTGCGGGGGCGTGGCTTCCAGGACCCCTCCCCCAATTCATAGCCGTGAAGTCCCTTAGGAAAATGGTGCACTATTTGCATAGAACCTGCACATATCCTCCCAAATACTTTAAATTATTTTTTAAAAATTAAGTTTATTGGTACATGTCAGGTACACATAATCATACATTCATCATAGGGAATTTGTACCTCTACATGATATAACATTACTTTAGTCCCATTCCCCTATCCTCCCTTCAATCCCTCCCTCTTCCCTCATTTATAAAAACTTACTTTCCATTTTTTCCTTCTTTTCTCATTTTTTTTCCTTCCCTCCTTTCCCCTTCCCCAATTCCCCTTCCTACTTGAACATTTTCCTATTTCACAATGTCTTTCATACTCTTTGATCTTTATTTACACTTTCAGTTTCTCACACCAGAGAAACAGTGCAGCATTTACACACGTATATCCATTAAATCACCTTTAGATTACTGTAATACTGGATATAACATAAATAGCTGTTATATTGTGTAAATGAACCATGACAAGAAAAGTGTCTGTTCAGTATAGATGAAATTTGAAGCAAAAATTTCCACCTTTAGTTGCATCTATGCATGTGGTACCCACCGAGGGCTGACTATACATGTAAAAGAAGAGTTTACTGTATTTAGTATACTTAACTTACCTGATGAGTGTGTCTAATGTACGGATCTTCTATCCAAACTTCTGTGACTGTCCCATTAAGGTATTCTTTAAAAAGTGACTCATAACCAAAACCT
>NW_004528029.1:0-1127 GCF_000260255.1 Octodon degus
CCTAATGCCATTTAGTTGGCAAAACGAGCCCTGTGTTTCATATACAGGCATGTAGATTTTCTAAGCATGAGATAGATTTAAAGGCTCCATTTTTATAGAAGTTTACATAAAGTCCACCAGGAGCCTTACTATTGTTACTCTCTCTAGTGATATTGTCTAAAGTTGAGCAAGGAATATAAGTACATTTAGCAACTACTTCAAGGAGCCAGGGAGATGGCTCAGTAGAATAAATGCTTCCCTGCAAGCACAAGGGTCTGACTTCCATCCCCGGTTTGACCAAAAAAACGAAAGAAAGCATCTACTCCAAATGCAAAACACCCAAGTACAAAACAGTCATAAAATGTTTCATTAGAGAAATATCATAACCTTGTAACATTTCCATGTTTTAACCTAGATTTGCCAACATTTTGACCAGCATTTTAACAAAACCATATAAGAGACAAAGCAAAGCATGAAAAATCATGAGCAATTGGCAAAGACATATCAATATTTGAAGCATAAAACTGTTACCTAAGCAAGTCCCAATCCAGAATCTATGAAAGAATAGCAAACTCATACCTGCGTCCAGTGATCTTCGCGGGAAACTCCATATGGTTTGAGGACTGGAAAATGGTATAGGGGAAGTGAAGCTGCTGACCTGACTTAAACAATTTTGTGTTCTCTAAACGAAAGAATGAATTTTAGGAACAAATGGAGGTTATGAACAGAATATACTTATTGAGGGAAAGCAAGCACCTGTCTGAGAGAGGGACATGAAGGAGGCCTAAATGGGTTGTACCCAGAAAGCTATCTCTTCCAGGGACTTTTATTGTATAAAACCATGTGGGGGGGCCGGGGAGATGGCTTAGTGGAATGAGCGCTTCCCTGGCAAACGCAGGGGCCTGAGTTCAATCCCCGGTTCCAAAAACAACAACAAAAAAATCAATAAAAATAAATAAATAAATAAATAAATAAAACCATGTGGGTCTAAGGTAGACAAAATGGGAACTCACTTAGGTGGATGTGGGGTGGGACAAAACTGTAGTCAGTCGATGTGATTACAAGCACAATTGTTCAGGTAAAATTGATTGAGTCCAGGACCAAATGGGGAAGGGAGTCACATAGGAAGCAGGCATGAATGTAGAACA
>NW_004528029.1:2094-3625 GCF_000260255.1 Octodon degus
CATGTTCTTCTCAGCTGCATGCGGGCCATTCTCCAAAACAGAACACATACTAGGCATAGAACATATTTAAGTAAATGTAAAACAACTGAAATTAGGAGAAATGGCGGCAGCAGGGGACGCTGTGTGAGGAGCCTGAGCATTGCCCAGTTCCACTGAAACCAGCGGCCCTCCATGGCCTGCAAGTAGAGAGGCCCTGTTTTGGTGCTGCAAGACAGGGGTGAGGATGCAGATTTCCTCCAGGCCTAGGCTGGCGGGGCTGGAGCGGGGTTCCTCAGGTTCTGTGGGTGGAACAGCCAGGTTCTGTGCCCTGCAAGCAGCGGCCCAGCCCAGGCTCGTGTGGGTCTGGGCTGGACCTGCCAAGGTGGGGTGCTGGTGCCCCACTCCCCGAGGCGCTCTGGCCGCACTGCTACGTGGGGTGGCGCGGTTCCTGGCAGTCAGCTGAGTGGAGGAGCTGCCGCTTCAGGCAGCTGTGGCGAGGAAATCTTGAGTATATCTTTGGAGATTTTAGCCCTGATGAATTCACTCAGTTCCTTGTGACCCCTCGCTCCTCAGGTGAGCTCCCTCCCTGCAGAGGAACTGAGGGTGTTCTGTGTGGCACTTAGGGTGCAGACCAACTGCCTGATGGACAAGAGTATCAGAGAACTGAGTTTGGTGTTAATGAGGTAATTGATTCTGGTGACACTCTGCAGAAATGCCCAGCAACAGTTGTTCAAGCACACTGGACCTTCAGGCCCCTGAGTTCATTCTTGCTTCTGCAGCCCCCAAGTAAACCCCTGATGGACTAGACCAGGAGGTGAACTCCAGCCCCGACACCCCTCATGCGCGGACCCAGCCCTGGCCCTGGACCATAGCTCACATGCTGAGGCTGAGGATCAGGAGAGCACCACTGGCCCAGGTGGCCTGGGACAGAGGGAGTGCAAAAGCAAAAAGAAGCAGGTACTACAGTTACCTGAGGGACGGGGCAATGAGAGTACTTGCTCAGAAGCCCTGGTCAGTGGCCACGGCAACTCAGCAGGCCCCAGCAGGGTGGGTGACTAGGATGCAGGGTTCATGGGAGACGTGCTGCCACCACTTTCACCTAGGACTTGTGACACCCCTCAGCACCCCACGGACTTTATCAGTGACACTGTGCCTGATGGTCCTTTTTCCAGAGCCCTTGACAGAGCTTCGAGGACTGTGGGGCAGCCTGAGGGCTGCCGCCGGACTGATTTTGTTGAGCAAGCTTGTTTCCCTGCAGGGCACCTGCTAAGGACAACTGTGGTTCCCCCCCCCCCGCCCCGGCTGCTATCAATACTACTGAGAACCTTAGTGTCCCCAATGGACAGTTACTTGAATCCTCGGGCGTGGGCACAGCTGGCAATGGGGAGCTACATGCTGTGGAGAGTTTAGACTTGGATGCGACCAAGCTGGACCACGGGTCCCCTCCGGCCAACAGCACTGGCTCCAAGCTCATTCCTGTTAGCCAGACCACCAAGTTCTGGGCCAGCCTCTTTCAGGATGCTAAGCCCTCTTCCACCTCATCCCTGGTGTA
>NW_004528030.1:0-1204 GCF_000260255.1 Octodon degus
TATTAATGGAGCAGTAACTTTCATAATCCTTCCACAAGTCATAATTACTCAAACCCCAGTGACTAAGAAGCACCCTAGCTGTAGAATCATTCACTTACCCATGATAGTTAGGGCTGTAGCTTTTGTCAGCTCTTCTTTCATTGACTCTATTACTTCCAAATTACTGCCATCCAGGTTGCATCTATTAATGGTTCCATTGCCCGAACTGATCCAATAAAGCTTGTTTTCCACATAGTCTATTGATAGACCTGTAATTAAATTGTACAATTGAAAAAAAAAAACAGCAGTCACTTAAATTGCAATGCTTACCTACCACCCCTGGATATGAGAGGAGAAAATAAGATGGAAGTTCAGAATTTTGTGTTAAGACATGAGATATGACTACTAAGAAAATAGATGCCCACTGTCCTAACTGGCTGAGCAACATTAAATTATTATAAGCACTTAACATATATCTCTGTTGATTATCCAAACTCTGATGACATTGAGAAGAATGAGAACTGCATTCTACAAATAGGAAAGTATTATCTAGAGTCCTTAAAAGTACCTATCCTTTCAAGTTACATATGCTTCACTATTGTCCTGCTCAACAAGAGCAGGTCTTATAAGACTAATGATGAGGTTCTATGAGTGCTGCCAAAGCCCTTAACTCCTGGTAGAAAGGCCCATATGGACAGATGCAGGAATACAAAGCCGAGCCCTCAGATCTCACTCAGGGAATGAAGTGAACTACCCACAAATAATCCCTCTACTTAACAGAAATGGATGAGGAAGAAAGAAAGGAAGAAGGAATGAAGAGAGGGAGCAAAGATTACAGAGAATAACATAAGTACACAGAGAGAATATTAAATGTATCTAAATAGTTTTTAACTGTAGTGAATTTCAGGCCAGAGGGTCTCACTGATTTATTGGGTACATTTTAATCAAATAGAATTAATCCAACAAGTCTATACAATATGTCAACTTTTTCCTAAATTACAGTATGGTCTGCTTTTAGAAGTTTGCATGAAAAAAATCACAATTTTCCAAAATGCAATATTTTAGAGATGTAGTTTTCATTACCAATGTAGGTGATTAGCTTAAATTAGAATGTTTGGTTATTCTGCAGGAGCTTAAACCAACTTGATGATACAGAACTTAATTCAGGTCACTTAATTTTCAGAACAAGCAAGTCATATTACCTTTTGCCTAACTGTCTGTCTAA
>NW_004528030.1:2744-3700 GCF_000260255.1 Octodon degus
ATGTAGCAGTCTGCTAATACATTTTTGCATCATAGGATCTGTGCACTTCATTATTATCATACACTTATATACTAAAAATACTGAAGAATTAATTGCTGCATATTTTTAAATTATGATCAGATCTCTATTTTGACAATATTTCAAAAGATAAATAACTAAGGAATAAAGTAATGGAAATTTAGTGAAATTAAAAGTAATCAGTGATGTTAGAATTCTACATCAGTATCTATGAGAAAATAGTTCAAATGTTAGCACATTTGCAAGATTGACCTATAAACAATACAAAGAAAAGGATTGCTTGAGTATTGATACAAATTTAAAGCCTCAAAAATATGATAAGGTTTGTCTGAAGAGTACACTAATAGTAAATATTCTATTTCTATAAGACATAACTTTTTATACCTCTTTAAAAATCATCTTGATATAGGTATCAAAAAAGATCAAACAATGTACTAAGTACAGGAAATGAAGTTACATCTAAATTAAACATAATTAAAAATGAAAAAATTAATAAAATAAAATCTACTTTATTTGTCTCTTCTATTGTAAAAAGTTAATCCACATGCTTTGATTCTTTTACATCTTACTAGAGCCTCAATTTTTTGATTGTTTGTTTTTTTTACCTCTGTTTGAGGTAGGGTCTCGCTACAGTTCAGGGTGGCCTTGAGCTCACTGTGTAGCCCAAGCTGATCTCAAACTCACAATGATCCTCATGTCTCAGCCTCCTGAGTACTGGGATTACAGGTGAGTACCACCAAACCCAGTTTAAACACAAACAAAATTAAATATATTATTATTGTTTGTCTCATTTGTTTCTTTTAAAAATTAAATCAGTGTACTATGTAATGTGTAATTTAAAATGTGAAGGTATTTTAAAAAGAATTTCAAAAATTAAGATTTTATAGAGATGGTTGCCTCTTAACATTTTCCATTACATACCAAATCTCACTTTGAAA
>NW_004528031.1:0-622 GCF_000260255.1 Octodon degus
TAGTAGTTTCATGCTTGGAGTGCCTGTCATTCTGGTCTTCTGATTACGGGCTGCTTATCATGACATGCCAGTTGCTGCTGTGCTGCCTCTCAGGTAGATGGTTGTTCAAAAAGAAGGGGTTGGTGAATGAAAGCAAGAGACAGGAAAAGGAATATTTTAGGACTGTCCTGCTTAAAGGTTGTATATGGTTAGTTTTTTGGACTTATGTGTAAACATAAGAAGTATATAATTCTTAATGCCTATTTTAAAAATATATTCTAATTTTTAAATGTTTTTTATCATATGCTGTAGGGATTTAAAGTTCAACATATCAATACTTGATGAAAAGTACCTGTTCCATTTTATGCCTAAGATGTTTGATATGCAGACAGATAGTGAGGTTAAGCTTAACAACCTAAGTTGTACAGTAATAACAAATACCTGTTCCATGTTATGCCTAAGATGTTTGATATGCAGACAGATAGTGAGGTTAAGCTTAACAGCCTAAGTTGTATGGTGATAACAATAAGCTTGTCTTCTGGATGGTTAACAACCTAAGTTTCCAACCAAAATTAGAGAAAAAGGAGGGCTGCAAGGAAAGCCAACACTTGGCCCTAGCCTTCTAAGGTCAATTAAGACTCAG
>NW_004528031.1:4142-5226 GCF_000260255.1 Octodon degus
AGCAAATGATACAATGAACATGAAGAAGTGCTGTTCTAATAAGAATTTAAGGAGGGGTGAGTGTGAGTGTCAGCAGGAGCCGCAGAATAGAGTGAGAGCTGGACCCGAGAAACATCCTTCCCATCCACGTGTTCATTTATCCACCAAGTACTCATTACCAAGTACTTGGCCCTCTCCTTCTACATGCCAAGCACCTGCCAGGTCCCAGGGACACAAAGAAGAGTCTGAGGGCATAGAGATGACTCAGAGGTCCTGTCCTGTCCGTAGTTCAGAATCAAGATGGGGCACACTCAAAGGACAGCGCAGAGGACTCGGGCTTCCAGACAGCACTGTCTGTACTTCTCTTCCTGACTCTGCCTCATGCCTCAAACACCAGGCACTGAAACACTGGTAGCTTCCCATTCTGCCTGGGGTGCTCCTTCTCTGTCCCCCTCCATGGCCCTCCCTGCTGCCATCATGCAGCAGGACACGAGGTCCTTGCTTCCCCCGGCCAGTCTTGTTGCCCTTCACAGGAGTGAGCTCCTTCCTGGATCAGTGGGGCCCCTGCGCTCCTCCTCTGGGCTCCCATAATCAGGGGCTCACACTGGCATCTTTGGCTGCTAACTGCTTGCTCAGAGCTACTGTTTTACCATTTGAAATGCAGAGAACTTGCAGCTGCAGGTGGCCATCTGCCATCCTCCCATCTTTGATGCTGCTGTTGTCATGGCTACAAGTACCCTAGACCCTACAAGAGGGATTCACTTTGGCTTTTAAAAGTCTCTAGTATTTTAAAGAAAACACCTTGTTTTCCATTACTTATAATGTCTGGTAGTCTTCATTCATTTTGGAATGCTACCTTCTCCCTATGGTATCATTTCTCTTTAGCTGAAAGATTGCTTTTGAACATCTTTTCCTGCATTTTTAGAAGTAATGAATTCTTTTTAAAAATTCTTTTAGCTCAACTATTCCACAAATGTGGTAATTTTTTTTTCCATTTTTGAAAGGCAAGTTTTCCATAGACAGATTTTTGGGTTGGGTTGGGTTAGGTTGTGTTGGGTTAGATTGGGTTGGATTCTGACTGTCTAGTGTATTGGTGACTCTTGAG
>NW_004528032.1:0-660 GCF_000260255.1 Octodon degus
ATTCAGCAAAATATTCCAATATAGTTCAGTAGTCCATAATAGTAGTGGGTAATCTGTAGGACTGGCAATGGCAGAAGTCGTTGACTTGAGCCTTTTACAGCTCAACATATTAATATGGATTTACTTTTTATACCTCATTTTTATACTTTTCTGTTAGATGGTTAGGACCAAGATAAAGCAAGACCTATATAGTAAGAAATGTAACTTTTCTACTTGACAAGTTCCATCATGACACAGCTATAAAGAATGATAAACTTGAAGTCTTTATATTTAAGTGAATAGCACTTGAAGATATACTCATAAGTGAAATAAACCAGACACACATGTGTAAATATTGTATAGTATCCCTAGTGTAATAACTCAAAAGAAGAAATAAAAATAGAAAGGTGTAACATAATTCAACTCATTTTTAACCTTTTATAGGATTTAAACTGAAAGAATGTGGGGACAAAAGGTTACAGGCTCGATCCTTCCAGAAATAAAGACTCTCTGCAGGATTCCAACCTACCAGGATTTCAAATCTCGTATGGCTGAGGCTTTCTCCCAATTCCCATTTCTGTATACAATCCCAGCTGCACATTTATCTATAGTGTTCTCCCTTATCCTCTCCCTGCCCTGGCCTGTGGGCCAGCTAAAGTACACCGACTCTCTTGGCTTGGC
>NW_004528032.1:2462-3556 GCF_000260255.1 Octodon degus
AATAGTTTAAAAGAGTACCTAGCCTTTCTTTTTCTTTGATGTTGCCAAGAGCATGGACATGGTTCACTTGAGTTACACAAAAGACATTTGCTGCTGCTCTTCAAACTTCACAACGTTATATACAGATCCTCTGGTTACAAAATATGAACTCTAGTTGTGATTGGCAACACAGGGCCCCATGTTCTGCCTTTGATGAGTGTTAGAACTTCCTGTTGGGCATAAAGAATGCTTCTAAATTGTCTCCTCATACTGGCAATCAATGGGATTGAATTCACCCCATTCCCTTTCAGCCAATGAACAGTGGAAATAATAAACAATCATCTCAGTGGATTAATTTTTTTTTTGTGGAACTGGGAATTGAAGTGGATTAATTTAACATAAAGAAAAAATCTGTTGATTTTTAAGATCTAAAAGAAGCACTAAACTGATTGCATCATCTAATGGATATTAGATTCAGGAATCAAAGTTTTAAAAATATTTTTATTTATTTATACTTTGGTACAGTGTCTTGCTATGCAGTTTGGACTTATAGTGATACTCCTGTCTCAGCCTCCCCAGCACTGGGATTACAGTTGTGCACCATCATACCTGGTTTTGGTGGCCCGCATGGCACGCCAAGGGTTCTGGGGCTGGCACAGCATGCAGTACCAGAGATCAAGCCTGGGTCCTTGAGCTTGGCAGGCAGGCACTGATGCCACTGAGCTATCTCCCCAGCCCAGAAATCAAATTTTAAAACAGAAAAATGATTTACAAATCTCTCATTGCAGTAAGTCACTCAAAGTAAGTCATTATTGTATGCAATTACCAGAGTTTTCCTGGTGAGCAAATACTGCTCCAGTTGGGGACAGTCTCTTCTCCTGGGAACCCTTGGCTTAATTCAGAGCACCTCTCATATGCAGAGCTCTAGCTAGCATTCCTACATTCTCTCACCTGGCTGTTGGCATTTGTCATAATTCATTTACCTGTAGTTTATTACAGAGACTTCTTCCTTACAGGTCTGTAGTTGGATATCCAAGACTTTGATGAGGCCACATTTGATGAGGGCCTACAGTGATTCATCATCTCATGATGGAAGATGGAAGGAGAGAGAGAAG
>NW_004528033.1:0-1830 GCF_000260255.1 Octodon degus
AAAAAAAAAAAAAGAGAAGAACAGGGGCAGAGGCAAGCCTCTCTCCTTTCCTTGTATTGCTTTCATTTTATCTGCCCCATGCTGGGTGTAGCACTCATACCCATAATCCCAGCAGTACTCAGACCCATAATCCCAGTCTTGGATCATGAATTAATTACAAACTCTAGAATAGCACCTCAATGACTGCATGAGGCTTTGGGGTGATAACTACGCACAAACCATAAGGGGGGGGGTGTGAAGGTTGAAATCTAGAGGCCAGAGCAGAAAAACAGAAATGAGGAAGCCTATGGCCTTTGAGAGTGCCTTCTGTTCTAGCTCTAAGTCCTGAGTGGAGGGTGATGTGCTTCATTTTCATACTCTGGGACCTGCAATATCCTTCTTTATAAGCTACATGGAATGGATTTATGTTTCTGCAGATTCTGCAAATGTACTCTGATTAAGACAGCTCTGTTTGCATCACTCATTCTTGGCCCCCCAACCCAAGCTCTGCTAACCCTCAAGCTGTACTCATTTCTCTAGACCTCAAGACCACTTCATTTTGTCTTTTCCTCTGATTTTATTTTATTTTATTTTTGTCAGTATCTCTTTTTCCTCATCAATAGGCCATACTGGAAAGCAAAATAAAAGCAAAGAAAAATTATCACTCTATTTTAGCCAAAATTCTCTAATTGTTCACATTTTTTAATTAGGGAAAAGAAAAGACAATGAAGACCGTTCTTTTTTCAATATATGATAGCAAAATTCATATTTTGGCCTTTTTTGTGTCTAGTAACTACTGTAAGACTCTTCATAAACATATTCTTTTCTGGTCAATATATAAAGCTAAAAATGTATTTCTAACCAAGTAATAATATATAGAGTAATGTAACTTTCTATTAGAATTGATCTCCATAGAATTTGAAATCACTATTCCTTTGAACAGAACTTAACCTTTAAGAAAGGAATTAATTTCATATCAAAATTAAATGGCCAGTAAAATAAGATTTTCTCTTAAACAATTAGTCTCCAAGAAATATGACATCAAATAACAGTATTTGATAATTATTATTATAGATACTAGCTTTATGGAAATATTTATCTCTGTGATCAATATTTACTTATTCTAAGTACTGTCAATATTAAAAATACTAAATACTTTAGTAGTTTTTTAGCCTTTTAAACCCTAAGAGATAATTATTTTTTGAAAACGTCTAAATCTTCCATCTTGGCACTGTATTTAGGAATAGCAGTAACCTACTGTGGCTTGAACGTGTCTCCAAAGTTCATGTGTTAGGAACTTGGACCCCACTGAGTATGTGGGGTGTTAGAATTTGGTTATAATGGGAGGCATTTGGATTATGGGTTAGGGTGTGCTGATCTAATGAACTGATTATGCCATAGTCATAGTAGTGGGTTCATTATTGTGTGAGTGGGTTTGTGTTCATGGGGGTGGATTTTTTATTTCACAAGTGGTTACCTTACACTTGTAGATGAATCTGGCTTCTTCTTTTTCTTGCCCTTCTGCCATGGAGTGAATTAGTAAGAAGTCCTTCTCCAAGGTTGCAGCCTTGGTATTGTATCTCACAGTCTCCAGAGAAGAGTGACACGTTCATTGTAAATTGCCTATTCTATGTACTCTGTTATAATGTACAAAGCAAGAAACAAGTTAAGATAGTATTTGGTAAAAACCTTACAGGCATATAGTAATGATATTTATAAAAAGGATATATTTTTAAATCCTTTTATTTTATTTTTTCCCATAATTTTATTGAGAAACAAATAGCAATGAGACAGTTTCAAACCAAATTGGTAGGACAGTTTCAATAATTAACACATTGCATATATTCTTCC
>NW_004528033.1:3010-3682 GCF_000260255.1 Octodon degus
CTTTTTGAACAATCATCTACCCGAGAGACAGCACAGCAGCAACTGGCATGTCATGACAAGCATCCCATATTCAGAAGACCAGAATGACAGGCACTCCAAGCATGAAACTACTATTATAGATTACCATCTTCAGTGCAGTTGCTTATTTCACAGGTATCAGTATATATAGTTAGTCAGGTGAGAATCTTTCCAATTAACTGCTAGATTCAAAAATCTTCTGGAGATTCTCAGTATCATTGCCTTGCCCATCTTCTAAATATAACTGTGTGGTTTGACATTGTCATGTTTCCTAGCTCTTCTCCTTTCCCTCTTTTGATTAGTTAATCCTCGAGATCCTGTTTCCTTTTACTTGTATTATACATTTCTATTTGTATTTCTTCTTTGGAGTTCTTATACTAGGGAAACTACGATATTTACACATGTGTGTCTGGTTTATTTCACTTATGAGACTATGTTCAAATGGCATCCACTTCAATATAAAGGCCTCAAGTATGTCATTCTTAATAGCTGAATAATGCTCCATTGTGTAAAAATACCACATCTTTTTCAACCATTCCTCAGATGATAGGCGTCTTGGTTGTTTCCAAGATTTGGCTATCACAAATTATGCTGCTATAAACATAGGCACACATATATCACTCTGATATGATGTTTTCAGATCCTCTGGGAAAA
>NW_004528034.1:0-606 GCF_000260255.1 Octodon degus
ATGTATGCAATGTGTTAATTATTGAAACTGTCTTACCAATTTGATTTGAAACTGTCTCATTGCTATTTGTTTATCAATAAAATTATGGGAAAAAAAGCTTCTGATGTGAGAAGCTTATTTCTTTAAGACTATACAGATAAGTTCATGATATGAGTACATAAATACATACAAGAAACTAAAATCTTTCAATTAATAATGAGATGTAGTTTAATGACTTGGAAAGAACGTTATAAGTACAATGATATAATTGTGTATTATAGCCATGACTTTTCTAGATGTTCAAAATTGATGGATTTTTTTCTCTAAGTGTTATAGTGATGTTTAAAAAAATTATTTCATAAATTTACATAATTTATGCCATAAATATCATTAATTTTATACCATTAAGAAATACTGTCATGATATATTAGTGTATCTGTTAACAACAGCTGGAAAATCATTGAGTAAACTTTTACAAAGTTTCTACGCATCCTAAACTAGTTAGGTATCCTCATTCTACAAGAACAATGTTTGGGGCTGGAGAGATGGCTCAGTGGTCTAAAGCACCTACTTAGAACAAGCTTGGCAAAGCATCAGGGACTGCGGTTCAATCCCCCAGCACCACAT
>NW_004528034.1:2771-3792 GCF_000260255.1 Octodon degus
TAATAATAATAGTTATTATTATTATAGCAATTTATTATTGCTGGACATGATGCCTCATGCTTGTAATCTCAGCATTAGGGAGGCTGAGGCAGGAAGATCTCCGTGAGCTTGAGGCCAGACTGGGCTACATAGTGAACTCAAGCCCACTCTGAACTACACAGTGTGACCTATCTCAAAAAGAAAAAAAGGAAAGAAAAGAAAAAATAATTAGCAATGCATTACTTATTTTATAACATACATAAATATCATGTAAATAACAATATAGCTGTAAAAAAAGATGAAGATGACATAAAGCTCTATAGGAGTAACATGTTCTATATGTCACTGTCATTAAGTTAATGTAAATTAGACATGATAAGTTATAATATCTACAGAAGCCCTAGAGCAGTCATTAAGAAAATACATTTTCAAAATATAGTGAAAATAATAAAATCATTAAATCAAATGTACTGAAGTATTTACTCAACACAAATCCAGGCAGTGAGAGAGAAAGAGCAAAATTATTCATAAAAAAGGTAAAATTACACTCATAAGTCCAATTAATAATTAATATGTGATTAATTAAGCAATGTAATTAAAACACAGAGATCTAGATAAAAAGTAAGATCCAATTATATGCAACGTATGGGAGAGACACTTTATAATCAATGATATTGATCTTAATTGAAAAGAATAAAGGGCCAGCCAAATAGCTCAGCAGAGTAAAGCGCCTGCAAGCAGGCAGAGGAGCCAGGGATTCAATCCACACTCCTGCTATGCCGACCCCACCCCCGGGTGAGCTGAGACGACAATTGAGACTGGCCATGGTGGCGCATGCCTGTAATCCCAGCACTTGGGAGGCTGTAAACAAGCAGATCACTACGAATCCAATCTAATAGTGGGACCCTGAACACCCTGTAGACAAAAATACAAAAAATACAAAATAAAAAAAAATTGAAAATAATCTTAGAAGAAGAGTATAAAAACAGATGTATGGCATACATCAATGGATATAAGTATAAAATAAATATATAGTTATTAT
>NW_004528035.1:0-532 GCF_000260255.1 Octodon degus
TTTTTTTTTTTTGCAGAACCGGGGATTGAACTCAGGCCCTTGTTCTTGCCAGGCAAGCACTTATTCTGTTGAGCCATCTCCCCAGCCCCTATTTAACAAAGATTTTGTTTTGTTTTGGTTTTGATTTTTTAATACTGGGTCTTGCTATAGAGTTAAGGCAGGCTTTAAACTCACTGTGTAGTCCAGGTTGGCTTAGAACTTGGAGTGGTCCTCCTGCCTTAGTCTCCACAGTGTTGGGATTACAGACATTTACTACCATGCCAGGGTTAGACTGCACTGTTAAAAAGAGGAGGGGAAGGCTGGCCAGATAGCTCAGCAGATTAATGTGCCTGTTTAGGCAGAGTGCAGCAGGAGGGTTTGATCCCCAGTGTGCATGCCAGTCCTGTCTCCAGGGCACTGCTGAGAAAACAGACTGGGCGTGGTGGCTGGTGTCTGTAATCCCAGCACTTGGGAGGCTGAAAACAGGGGAATTACTATGAGTCTGATCTACATGGTGAGAACCTGTAGACCCTGTACTAAATATATATATATA
>NW_004528035.1:2072-3326 GCF_000260255.1 Octodon degus
AAAACCCAAGAACTAGAGGTACTCTACCATTGAACTGCATCCCTGTCTTCTATTTTTCATTTTGAGACAGAATCTCATTAATCTGCCCAGAACAGCCTCAAATCTGAAGTCTCTCTGCCTTTGCCTCCAGGGTAGCTTGAATTAAAACTGGCTTTATTTTTTTCTTTTTAATAAAAGTTGTTATGATGGCTTTCTTAATGTATTTGTACTAGCCATTTGATGAATTTATCACACTGTGTCAGTCTTTACATTAAGTAGAGAACTCAAGCAACCAACAAGATTAGGTGTATTCTCCATCTTTCCCATCACGGGGCCACAATACCTGACACCCACAATTTAAAAAAGGAGAGGTTTAATTTGGCTCATGGTTTCAGCCGTGGTTGGCTGACTCCAAGACAAGATACATGGTGGGGACAGTACTGCTTAGTTAAGGGTTGCTGGGGGCAGAGCAAGGGAGCAGCACCAGAAAGGAAGGGCCAGGGACTCTATATAGTGCTCAGAGTTCACGCCTCCATGACTTACCTATATGTACCCAAAAGTGTGCTGTGCTAATCTACAAAGCATTGGGGTTGGGGTGGGTACTGGGAGTTGAACTCAGAACCTCATGCTTGCCAGGTAGGTGTGTGCTGCTGAGCTACATCCCCAGCATTACAAAGCATTTTTTTTTTTTTTTTAGAACCAGGGATTGAACTCAGGCCCTTGCGCTTGCTAGGGAAGTGCTTATTCCACTGAGCCATCTCCCTGGCCCCTACAAAGCATTTTTAATATATGAAATTGACATGTCATGGTTAATGGACATAGTCCACCCCCTGTCTGCTTGGCACCCATACTTAATCTACAAATAAATACAATAATAATTTAATTATTCTACCTACTATGATATAACTTGAAAAGGCAGGAATTCCTTCTCCAAAGTTTTAACAGTCTCAGCATTTTTGAAGTTGAAGTCAAAAGTTTCTGCTTCTTTTTTTTGTTTATTTATTTTTTCAAAGTTTCTTTTGAGACTCAGGGAAAACTCTTAGCTATGAACCTCTGTAAAAATTAAAAATATATGAACTACTGGACTCTTAGAATATTTTGCTGAGTTAACACACCTATAACATTCAAATGGTGGAACTAAACAAAAAAGGGGATACAGATGAATGTCCATTTTGTATCTGTGTATTCAAAATGGTTAGGATAGATATATAGTTATGTTCTCTTAATGAATAGAGGGATTTGTTCTAATAGTGTTTGTAAGTAGGATATCATGTC
>NW_004528036.1:0-1173 GCF_000260255.1 Octodon degus
AAGCATGTTCCCTCTGTCTGCCATTCTCCTTTATCCCAAATGAACCATGTTTAGGTCTCTATTACTCATCTTCTCAAAGGAGCCCTTTACCATTCCATCCCTATGTCTCTAGTGTTCCTGAGTGAAAGATCTGCCTTTTAAAACTATATTCCTTAAAATCCAGGATATTAAACTCTGCTGTCCTAGTCATGTTCTATCCATTGTACAAAGGCCCATACCAAAATAGTCATTTGAGATAAAACGAAGTTTATGTCTATTTTACTTTGATAAATTCAGTGGATTCTTCAGTCCTGTCTTATTAGACCGATTGGAGGATTTACACTTTTCACTGGTTGCTTCATAAGTCTCTTACAGTTCTTGATGCTCCTTTTATCATTTCTCAAGAGGTCACCATATTTATTGTCAATTCATGAAATATTTATGTTTTCCAAGATTGTCTTCAGTCTTTTCACTGTGCACACTGTTTTGTGGGACTATTTTCTATTTGTTACCATTTCATTACTATGGAGTCACTGATCTATGTCCTCTATCATGCTGTTTCCCCGCCTCCTATTTTTCTTATTTATTTGGATTCCTGAGACAGTCTCACATAGGAAGTTGTCTTGGCTCATCCTTCATGGACCAGCATGGCTTGCTGCTGATTACTTTTTTCTTAAAAAATGTATTTGGTACAGTGTCTATCACTAAGCAGATGGGAGTTGAAGTGATTCAGCCTCCCCAGCAATGGGATTACAGAAGTGTGCTACCAGGCACAGACTCAGTGGCTGGCTCAGCGCACTTGGGGGTTGGGCTGGTAAGCCAGGGAATAAACCCCTATCCCTCAGATTGCCTAAGCAGGTGCTTAGTCCTTTGAGCTATCCCACCAGCCCTGTTTAGTCTTATTAGAATGAATTCTTCTAGGTTATCACCATCATTACCATTTTTACTATGCCTCATCTGTATGTACCACATATTAACTGATTGAGCTACTGGAGCTCCAACTACTTCTTCTCTAAACTGCTGGTTGGACTTCTATCTGGTCTCCTTCCATCCTGTCCTACTATGATCCCAAGTCATCTACTTCCTGCTACTAGAGTTATTATCACTACCCACAAATCTGAAACAGCTTTCTGTAAAACACTTCAGTTATAACTCCTTTCTTGGCATTCCAGCCATCTCTTTCACTCATCTGAT
>NW_004528036.1:2013-3427 GCF_000260255.1 Octodon degus
TGGATTAGCACAGTCTCTTCTTAGTATGGCCAGTCTAGCCTTACAAAAAGACTAGATTCTATTTTTAAAGAACTTCCAGAATCCAATTATCTTTAGACAAACATAAAATACACCATAAAGCAAGTACTATGGGCCATTAATAAAAAGTAAATAGTATAAAGTCTTGAAAGTTAATTATAGAAAGTTAAGAGTGATAATAAATTATTGAAAGTTGGCTTTACAGTATTTCGGTTTTCTTCCTTGGTTCTGAATGCAGAATAAAAAATTTTGGCTCTCTTAATAATAAGATATATTTTCATCATACATATTTTTTCCATTAAAGTTTAGTCAGCAGAACATTTCTGAGGTATCACACTGTGTGTTGAAACATTAGGTACTGCCCAATCTGAAAATAAGGTAGACAGCAAAAGAGTGTCACTGATCCCCTCTGTGATGTCACTGTACCTAAGAAGCACGTCCAGGGTATTGCCTGTACACACAGTAACTACTGGGGATTGAACCTGGGACCTTCACACTAAATGACACCATTAACCTTTTTTTTTTCATTTTGAGACAGAGTCTTCATGAGTTATTCTGGCTGGGTTTGAATCCCACAGTGCTAGGACTATAGGTGTACACTGCTGCTCCTGCGTATACTTTATATTCATTAGAGTGAAAATAAAGACTGTAAGAGGAGACGACTGGGGCCGCGGGATCCTGAACAAACCCAGAGCGCAAGCCCTGCAAGTGAGTGAGAAGGCTGAGGGCCGCGGGATCCTGAATAGACTCAGAGCACAGGCCCACAGAGTGAGTGAGACAACCTGGGGCCCTGTGGGATTCTGAATAGACCCTGAGCGCAGGCCCAGCAAGTGCGTGAGACGACGTGGGGCCCACGGATCCTCATTCGACCCAGAGTGCAGGCCCAACACGGAACCCTTCAGCAGAACTTCCTGCAAAGAGGCTAGAGGCAAGACCCACCCAGCTGATTCAGGAGCACAACATATTCCCAGAGAAACACAAAGGGTTCAACTCTAATGCCTGCAGCAGAAAGAAGTGGAGCACACAGCCTGAACCAAACAACACCCACCTGGAGGAATCTGAGTTTCATAGATTCGGACCTGGTCCTAAGGTAATAACTCTATCTAAGCTCTACACCAAAGGTCAGGAGACAGTGGTATACAAAATGAAAAAGAGAAGGAACAAAACGCAGTCTCAGGCCCTGAGTCCACCCAGTACAAATGCAGAAAACACTAGCACTGAGGAAACAGAAAATCACACACCAGATATCTCGGAAATAATAGCGTTGACAATAAAGAATCAACTGCAAAAAGCTATAGAAGAAATCAGTTCAGAAATAATTTCGGAACTAAAAAATGTAGTGGTAACTATAATCAAAGAAGTACTAAGTGCTTCTAAAGAATACACTGATAAAAAA
>NW_004528037.1:0-666 GCF_000260255.1 Octodon degus
GGATATCTTTCCATTTTCTGAAATCCTCTAGGATCTCTTTTTTAAGAGTACTGTAATTTTCCTTGAAAAGATCTTTGACTTCTTTAGTTTAATTAGTTCCACGGTATTTCATTTTCCTCAGTGCTACTATAAAAGGTATTGTTTCTATAATTTCCCTCTCACTGTGTTTGTTGTCTGTGTAGAGGAATGCTATTGACTTTTGAGTATTGCCTTTATAACCTGCTGTGCTACTGAATTTCTGTATTAATTCTAGTAGCTTCTTGGTGGAGTTTTTTTGGGTCTTCCAAGTAAAGTATCATGGCATCTGCAAATAAAGATAATCTAACTTCTTCTTTTCCTATTCTTATTCTTTGATTTCTTTCTCTTTTCCAGTGGCTGTAGCTAATGATTCTAGAACTGTATTGAATAGGAGTGGTGATAGAGGACATCTTTGTCTTGTACTAGTTCTAAGAGTAAAGATTTTGGTTTTTCCCCATTTAGGATTATGTTAGCCATTGGGTTTTCATAAATGGCTTTTACCAGAACGAAGTAGAGGCCATCTATTTCAATTTTCTGCAGGACTTTGAATATGAATGAGTGTTGGACTTTGTCAAAAGCCTTTTTTGCATCAACGGAGATAATCATGTGGTTTTTAGTTGTTACTCTATTGATATAGTGTATTACATT
>NW_004528037.1:2351-3112 GCF_000260255.1 Octodon degus
TGCATCATCTTGCAGGTGATGGATTATTTTGTTCTGCATCCTCATTGTTTTTATGTGATCCTTTCTTACCTTTTCGCTAGCTGCACCAGCGTCTTAAATATCTGACACTCTGTCTTCACTTTCACTTAAACAGTTTTACAAGCTTTTGATTGAGATTTTAATTTCCTCTATATCTCTTTGACCCTCCTTCCTGAGATCTGTTTCTTTCCTGTATTGCTCATTCAAGGAATCCGTCATTTTTCTAATCTTCTCTATTTTTTTATCAATGTCTTCTTTAGGAGCAGTTATTAATTCTTTTACTGCAGTGTTTTTTTCAGATTGGGTTTCCTCCTTATGTTTCTGTAGTTGCTTCTTTTCTTCAGATGCTATGAGTTCTGATAATTCTTTTTTCATTTCAGAAAAGAATTGTGTTCTGAGTTCCTTTATGACTTTCTGCTGTTTCTTGTTTACTATCAATGCTATTAATTCATACATTTGAGCCAAGCTAGTGTCCTCTGCACTTGTTCTGGGTAGGCATTGGGTTTCCTCCATATGTTTCTGCATTTGGTTCTTACTGCAGATGTTATTACTTCAGGGATTTCTTTTTTTATTTCCAATCTGAGTTCCTCTATAACTTTTCCAGCTGTTTCTTTATTTCTGAAGCCATTGATTCATTGCTTTCAGCTGTGTGATTCCCAATTTGTTCTGTGTTAGTGTCCTCTGCACTTGTTAAAGGTGGGCTTGGGTTCTGAGGTTGCATTTTTTTTCTTCTCGTCATTTTG
>NW_004528038.1:0-3622 GCF_000260255.1 Octodon degus
ACCTCACTATCTCACTGCATTTCAAACATCTTAGGCATAATAAGGAACAGGTATTTTTCATCAAGTATTGATATGTTGAACTTTAAGTCCCTACAGAATATGATAAAAAAACATTTAAAAATTAGATTATATTTTAAGAAATAGGATAAAGAATTCTATGCTTCCCTCTGCATTTCTCGTATCACAGCTGCATAGACAGATCTGCTTGCAGCTGCATTCCTGTCACTCCCCTCTGTGTGGTGGAGGCCACTGAAGCTGTCTGAGCCAGATGGAATAGGAAGGAAGTCTCTGTTCCGAGTCTCTGTTGTGCCATTGTGCACAGGGAGACCACTGAGCTTCTGCACCCAGGCTCTGAGGCTGGGCCCCTGCCGAGGGTCCCCTACCTCTTACACTTGTGGCCCGGCTCCTGCCACCGTGGCGTTCTCTCAACCTCTTGGTAGTGCTCCATCCTCTCCTGCCTTGGAGCCTCTGGCATGCAGACCTTGGGCTCAGAAGTGAGCTAGTGGCTAAGAACACAGCCCCTGAAGTCAGAGCCGTGGGTTTGAATTTCCACTTAGCCATTTTGTGTGCCCTTCCTGGCCTTCAAGTGAGGAAAATACGAGCCTTCGCAGAGTTCTGTGCATCGATGAGCGAGTACTGGCAAAGTATTTTAAAGCAAGACCTGTAGGCTCTAGCAATGTAGTAAGTGTTCGCTATGACTACAGCTATTATTTGCCCTGCTTTTATCAAGCTCGTGGTCTCTTTAGCACATAGGTTTTGGTGCACGCATTATTTTTTTAGAGGAGCTTCCTCTAACAACCCCATTTTCCATCTAGGCAGCATCAGCCTGTCCAACACTGGAGTATCAAAGAATACACTTTGCTTTCATAGTATACAAAACAAAAATAATATTTTGCTGTTGGATAACTATGTATGTGATTATTCCATTGTTTCCTTTAACCATGCAGTAAGGTTAATGAAGGCAGTAAGTTCTGTGAGGGTTTTTGTTGTTGTTGCCGAACCAGGGATTGAACTCAGGACCTTGCACTTGCCAGGGAAGCACTTATTCCACTGAGCCGTCTCTCCGGCCCCTGTTTTGTTTTGTTTTGTTAGTATATAGCATATCTTCAGGAGCTAGGACTTGGCTTAAAGTATTAATAGGTTAATACATATTAGCTTTCTCTACATCTGATGCATCTGGCCTCTACACCAGCACTTTACCAAAACTCCTCACGCCAGTCATGCCCTATAACAAAGTCCATCAGGACTTACCCTGGGTGAAGCTGGGTGCAGGAATGCACTTCTTTAAAACACTTCACTCTGCTTGCTTTTCTTTTTGCTCGGCTTCTACTAGTTTGTCTTTGTTCTCTTAAACACCAACATGAGCAAGGGTAAGAACAGAGGTAGGAGAGACCAGCCCAGCGGCCGGAGACTGGAATGCTGGCCCAAGACCCCAAACTGCTGCTAGGCCAGTGGGAAGACACGGAGAGTTTCAAATGGGGACATAGCACACCTGCTTACATTTGTGTGTTAGAACAGGGTGGCACACAGGTAGTCTAGACTCCGCTGTGCTGGAGAGAAAGAGGAAGAAGTGATGGGGAATTGTGAGGTTCTTGGCAGAGGGATGATGTGTGGAAATCTAGGGGGGGAGCAGACAGCACAGCAAGAAGAGCCAGAGAGTCCAGGAAGGCTGAGGTGCTGGAGAGGAAGCAGCAGAGGCTCCCTGTGTAGCAGAGCCACATCAGAGAGGGCCTCAGGCTCATGAGAAAGCAGTTTTCATCCTGAAACTGCCAGTGATTTTAAAGAGGGACACAACTTTCAAGGTGTGTTACTCAGAAAATCACGGTGAAATGTGGAGAGTGATTTTTTTTTTTCTTCAGAACGGGGGATTGAACTCAGGCCCTTGTGCTTATCAGGCAAGCACTTATTCTGTTTAGCTATTAACAAGAGAGAGACCAGCACCGAGGAGGCCAGATAAGAAGCTACTCCAGCTGAGCAAGCAAAACATGATGGTAGCTACGTGGGGAGGGCCAGAGTCTAGAGAAACTGAGGAAAGAGGAGCTGAAAACACACCAAGTGAATGGACACAAGGGGCAGCTGAGGAGTGAAGGGCAAGTCCTAGGATAACCTTGGGTGAAGGCTACAAAGCAGAAACCAAGCACAGTTTAGGACAAAGGTCAGCCATTTTTTAAAATTTTTTTTTAAAAATCTTTATTTATTGGTAAGGGTCTCGCCAAGCAGTTCAGACTCATAGTGATCCTCCTGTCCCAGCCTCCCTAGCACTGGGATTATAGGTATGGCCCACATGCCTGTTTCTGGGGGCTGGTACACGTGCCTGGGGTTCCAGGGCTGGCACAGCATGCAGTACCAGGGATTGAAACCAGTCCTTGTGCTTGCCAGGCAGGCACTTAGACCGCCGAGCTCTCCCCAGCCCATCAGCCACCTTTTTATT
This sequence comes from Octodon degus, assembly GCF_000260255.1. Taxonomy (NCBI): domain Eukaryota; kingdom Metazoa; phylum Chordata; class Mammalia; order Rodentia; family Octodontidae; genus Octodon; species Octodon degus. Next base: position 2,432 of record NW_004528038.1, read on the forward strand.
AAAGATCCAGAAGGTAAATATTTTAGGGTTTACAGGCTGTGTGTTCTGTCACAACTATTCAACTGTGCTGTCATAGCATGAAATCAGCCATATGTTATGTGAATGAACAAGCACAGTGTGTTCCAGTAAAGCTTTATAAAAACAGAAGGCAGGTGAGACTCAGCCTGTAGGCAGTAGGTTGCCAGTCTTTGTTTCAGTGTGTGTTACATGTGGATATGCCTATTCTAGATTTGCATAGAGATCCTCAAGAAGCAGCTGGCCAGTCTGAACGGAAGAGAGAGGCCTAAGCTACAGGAAGAATCAAGAAGCTGTCAAAATGTAGAAGGCCATCCAACATGTTCAAAGAACAGAAAACATTAGGAGAGAAAAAGCAGGCTCTGAGGATGAGGGAGCCTTAAAAGGGTTTGGAGAGAGGCTTTCATGAGCTAAGTAGGAAGCTGTCCCAGAGTTGAAGCAGCCAAGCCTGTGTCTGTATCACATGCTGCAAAGAGCTGGGAAAGCCTGGGAGCCGACGTGCACCAGCTGCACATATCTGAGTGGCTGCACTGCTGGCCAGAGGCTGCCAGAGAGTGACAAAAACTAAACGAAAGTAGCTTCAGCCAGGATCTGGAGACTGGAACAATGAAAATAGCTAGGCTATAAAGGGTAGAGAAGGCTGTGAAGATGGAGTGAAAGGTAGGGCTATACAAGGAAAAGAGGAGCCCAGCAAGACCCATAAAAATGGGCTGGGGTATAGTTCAGTGCAAAAGCACTGGGTTCAATCTCCAGTACCACAAAAAGGTGGGTAGGTGATGGAGCCCAACCAGCCAGATCCTATTACTACCTCCTCTTTACAGATGGATGAGAAAGCGGCAGGAAATCCATGGCCAAGGTCCCACAGGCAGTTAGTGGAACAGTCATCTTTCATTCCTCTCTCTGTTGCCTCAGTAGTCCTGTCTCTTTCCTTTTATGTTTATAAACACTTCCTCTCTCCTCCTCCATCATTAAAAAGAAGCCCCAAAATACCACTTTTCACTCCATTCCCCTCCCCCTGCTTTATTTTTGTGGTACTGGAGACTGAACCCAGGGCCTTTGCATTGAACTATACCTTTTGTGCCATCTTCACAGCCTTCTTTACTCTTTATACCCTAGCTATTTTTATTTTTCCAGTCCCCAGATCCTGCCTGAAGCTACTTTCTTTTTTAATTTTAA
>NW_004528039.1:0-1141 GCF_000260255.1 Octodon degus
AGCAGTGGAGAAGGGTTTCTTTTTCCCCACAGCCTCTCCAACATTTGTTGTTGGTTGATTTCTTTATGATAGCCATTCTTTCTGGGGTGAGATGATATCTCAATTTTGATTTAATTTTCATTTCACGGATGGCTAATGATGTGCAGCATTTTTTCATATATTAATTCGCTTCTTTAATTTCATCCTCTGAGAAGTGTGTGTTCTTCATTTGAGATGCCCATTTCTGTACTGGGTCTTTAAATTTGGGAACCCTAGTGGTTTTTAGTTCTTTATAAATTCTAGAGAGCAGACCTTTGTCTGAGTACTTATTTTTTATGATTTTTACCAAATTGGTGGGTTCTCTTTTAGATTTGTTGGTAATTTCTTTTGATGTGAAAAAAGTTCTCAGTGAGAGCAGGTCCCAGTTGTTAATTCTTTCAACTGTTTCCTGTGTGATTTGATTTCTCTTCATGAACTCTTTGCCTATTCTTGTATCTTCAAGAGTTCCTCCTAATTTCTCCTCTAGGAGATTTTGTGTCTCTTCTTAATGTTTAGATCTTTAATCCATTTTGACTTTAGCTTAGTGCATGGTGATAGACCTGGGTCTAGTTTTAGTTTTCAGCATGTAGAGGACCAGTTTTTCCAGCACCATTTGTTAAAGAGCCTATTTTTCTTCCAGTGAGCATGTTTGGTCCCTTTGTCAAAGATAAGGTGGCTGAGTGTGTTTGTAGCGGCTTCAGTGACTCTTAATCTCTTCTTTTGATCCTCTGGTCTATTTTGATGCCAGTACCATGCTGATTTTATCACAGTAGCTTTGTAGTATAATTTCAAGTCAGGAATTTTAATGCCTCCTGCCTTGTCTTTATTGCCCAGGATTGCCTTTGCTATTCTAGGTCTTTTCTGGTTTCAGATAAATTTTAGGAATGATTTCTCTAAGCTCTGTGAGGTATTTTCATGATAGTCTGATAGGGATTGTGTTAAATCTGTACAGCCGTTTTGGGAGTATGGCCATCTTCACAATGTTGGTTCTTCCTATCCAGGAACATGGAATATCTTTCCATTTTCTGAAATCCTCTACAATCTCTTTTTTCAGAGTACTGTAATTTTCCTTGAAAAGATCTTTGATTTCTTTAGTTAGATTCTTTCCAAAGTATTTCATTTT
>NW_004528039.1:2286-2801 GCF_000260255.1 Octodon degus
TGCTTTATATAGTTGGGTGCTCCCGTGTTTGGTGCATACATATTTATGAGTGTTACCTCTTCCTCTTGAATTTTTCCCCTAACCAGTATATAGGGACCTTCTTTATTTCGCTTGATCATTGTTGGTTTGAAGTTCAGTCTGTCTGAGAATAGGATTATTACCCCTGCTTTTTTCTGAGGTGCTGGGGCATGTAATATTATTTTCCAACCTTTGACTTTCAGCCTATGAATGTCTTTATGAGTTAAATGTGTTTCTTGTATATGGCATATTGTTGGATTTTATTTCCTAATCCACTGTGCCAGTTTATTTCTCTTAATTGCTGAATTGAGTCCATTTGCATTGATGGTTAAAATTGAGATGTATTGACTTACAATTGACATGTTATGTACCTGTTGTCATTTACTCCTTTTTCTCCTGTGTTTAATTGCTTACCCTATTTAGTTGGTTGCTTCTGATCTCATTTGTGGAGTTCTGATCCTTTTGGTCCCTGTCTAGAACATCTTTCAGTAGCCTGT
>NW_004528040.1:0-763 GCF_000260255.1 Octodon degus
ACAACTTTATTGCTGGGGAGATGGGGAGATGGCGTGGGCCTGAGTTCAATTCCCAGTTCTAAAAAAAAGGTCTGGGAGATAGCTCAGTGGTCTAAGTGCCTGCCTGGCAAGCACAAGGACATGAGTTCAATCTCTGGTACTGCATGCTGTGTGCTGCCCTGGAAACCTGGGCACACTGAGCTGTGTAGAGAGACTCTGTATCAACAAATAAAATAAAATAAAATTTAAAAAAATTAAACAAAAAAGGAGATACAAATGAATGACCATTTTGTATGTGTATATTCAAAATAGTTAAGATATACAGCTACACTCTCTTAATTCAATGAATAGAAGGATTTGTTCTAATAGTGTTTGTAAATAGGATATCATGTCTGCATCTTGTACAAGAAATAACCACTAAGAAAACAATATGCAATGCATTAATTATTGAACCTGTCCTACTAATTTGATTTGAAACTGTCTCATTGCTATTTGTTTCTCAATACAATTATGGAAAAAAATACATTTCTGTGCAAAAATATGTAATTGTTTATTCCTATTTTTAAATTTTTTTATTTTTACAATTTTCTATCTTCATATTCTGTAAGGACTTAAAGTTTAACATGTTAATAATTGATGGAAAATACCTGTTCCATGTTATGTCTAAGATGTTTGATATTCAAACAGATAGTGTGGTTAAACCCAACTGCATATGTTGTAGGGTAATAATAATAAGCTTCTCTTCCAGAGGATTAACAACATAAGTTTGCAGACAAAAATTAGA
>NW_004528040.1:4533-5404 GCF_000260255.1 Octodon degus
ATTGACCCTGCAGGAACCTGTTACTTGGCCACCTGCACTGCGGGCCTTATAAGTACTGGGAGGAAAGTGAACTTGCCTGCCAGCCACAGTGGCATCAGGGCCACCTGTGGCAGCAGTGCAAAAACACTTGCCGCTCGATGAGGCGGATGGCTTGTCAACATCTCATACTCGTTGGGTGGGTGAGCCAATCAACGAGTACCCAGTTATTGTCACTTGTCAGTCATGAATTCAAACAATGTTTCTTCTATCTTAAACAATTTGGCAAAAGTCAGTGCAATTCAGATGATGGGCTCTGGAGTTGTTGGGGTGGGGGTATAGGAGTTCTGTGGGACCCTTCTAGAATTCTTTCCAAATTCCTGCCTGAATAAAGAATTGGACAGGAGATCAAGTGTCAAGGTTTTACATTTATTGAAGTTATTATAAGTAGGATTAAGCTAGGCAATAAAAGAAATAGGCTCTGTTGAGCGAATGCAGGTCAACTAAAGTAGGAAAGTGTAGAGCTGGCTAGGGTGCAAGCTCACAGCAGCCACGACGCTGATGGCTTCTGTCTTTTATAAGCCTGCACTGATGTCAGAGACAGGCCATCCTCTCAAAACCCTGCTTGGTCTTGTGCTAGAAGGACGGAGGATAGCGCTCTCTGATTGGGTGTTTTGTGCTTGGCTGGGTCTCTGTGAGTGACAGGTCATGCCCGCTTGGCCAGACAGTCTGCAGTGGCCTAATCACCCGCCGAGCAGTCAGAATGTCAGGATTCAGTCTGACTACTTTCTGAGTCCTTTGGAGAATTCTTAACTTGGAGTTCCCCAATAGTTGAAATGGAAATGAGAATCATCGTCCCCGGTGTATGAAATGGTAACAACAGGAGTTCCATCTC
>NW_004528041.1:0-505 GCF_000260255.1 Octodon degus
AAAATATACACAAGTCATTCTAGTTATATTAATTAAGGATTTCACTCCAATCATTTTCCATAAAGTTTTGGCTTGCCATTTGTAAGTCAGGAAAAATTCAATTCACAAGAACTAATGAGCAGTTCCAATCTACTTTCAAAAGTCTGAAATACTACAAAAGGGGTAAAATATAAATTGAATGTTTAATCACACAGACAGCTAAGTTGTTAAAGCAGTGAAGGGAAGATTCAGGGTCTAGAACTTTTCTTCTGGAGATGTCTTAACATACATAAGTAGGTGACAGATGATTTCTGACATTTTACTGCACTGTTATCTATTAATTTTGCCTTTACTTGAACATCTATATCTAATTTACTGTGAGACACTTCGCCTTCCATGTTCTTGCATTCCTATCCTCTCTGCAATCAAACTAGGGATAATTTACAATAATCTCATTGAATTTTCTTCTGGACTTTTTGTCTCTAGTCTCTGCATCCCAGCTTTGTATCTATTTATTTATTTATTT
>NW_004528041.1:1962-3618 GCF_000260255.1 Octodon degus
TAATATATGTTAGATATATTATTATATAATATATATCTCTTACTATATACTTTGGTTATCAAGAATGAATGAGGAGCTCCAATCTACTTGTAAAAGGCGTAAAACACAAATTGACGGTTTGATACTCACAGTCAATTCTGTGGCAGCCAAGTAGTTAAAATAGTAAAGAACTAGGGAGATACCTGGGTAATCTAAGCACCTGCCTGGTAAGCATAAGAATCTGGGTTTGACCATGGATATCACATTCCGTGCTTGTCTCTGAACCAAAGGCATGCTGTGCTAGCCCCCAAAACCTGGTGTTGTGGTGCACACCAGCAATCCTGGTTCTGGGGAAGCTAAGGCTGGAGGATCTCCACAAGCCCAAACTGTGTAGCAAGACCCTGTATCCAATAAATAAATAATTTTATGAAAAAACTGCAAAGATACTTCTTCAAAATTAGTACCGGGAATTGAACTCAGGACCCTGGACTTGCCAGGCAGGTGCTTATTCTACTAAACTATCTCCCTGGCCCAAATCATATAAATATTTTTATACAAGCATATTTCTTAAATTCATTTTAATATTGTCTAAAACATAACATACCAGTTTTGTGTGTAACCTTCTTTGCAATTTACTATCCAAAATAAATAATACTATTTGAAATATTTATTCATAAATGACATGTGCAGACTTAACAATACACCTAAAAATTATATCCTTGCGTAATTATAGTAAACATAATTTATATGTTTTCATCTTTGGAAGGTACTGTGATTTATATTCCCTAAAGTAGTTTCCATCAAGGAGAAGGGGCAGCAGATTTATTGAGTGTCTGGGATGCATGTGCAGGTGATGTTCTCTTGTCCTAAACCCACTGTCGAAGTTTAAAGTCTTATGTTGACGTGTTGGATTGCTGATGCCTTGCCTCTGTTGAAGTGGGCAGAAGTGACATTTAAAACTCCAAACTAATATTCGAATCTTTGTGTCTGTTTCTCTGTTGTCAGGCTCAATTCTGCTTAATCCTGCAAAATTTTCAGGTATCATTTTGATTTTTCATTTAATCTAAACTTAATTACTTTTCCACATCCTTTTGGCACATGATTCAACGAGCGTGTATTCCAAGCCTCTATCACAAATTTTCTATAAACCACTGATTAAAGCAGCTCTAAGACTTTTTGCTTATGTGGCATTTATCTATGATGTACCCTAATTCTTATTTAACCACAGGAAACAGCTTGTCAAACAGAAACAGCCCTATTTCTGAGAAACTTTGCCCTTTCTAATAGCTTCTCTACACCCCTCTCCAAGCTGTTCACAAAAAAGTAAATGTGCCTTTTCCCAATATAGTTGCAACCTATAAAATGTATTTTTAATATAAAAACTTTGGACATATTTAATAGTGTGAGAGCTTGAATTCATTTTTCTAAAATACTTATAAAAGTCTCTCCTGACAAAACTAAGAGACGTGCTTTGTTAGAGGTTCAGATATAATGAAGGCCTTTTTCTCTTACTTATTTGTTCTATCCACACTTTGCAAATGAAAACTGGGAATGTTTGTACCTGTATTTGTACGTTGAAGTCAACAATATGACGCTATACATAGCACACATTGAAGAACTAGTGCATGGCATTGTTACAGTTGTGCTAGTAATACAAAGAAATCTACATTATTTTAA
>NW_004528042.1:0-1145 GCF_000260255.1 Octodon degus
TTTTTGTACCGGGGATCAAACTCAGGACCTTGCACTTGCCAGGTAGGAACTTAAGCCACTGAGCTATCTTCCTGGTCCTGATGCTGCTTTTGATCAGCTAGCTGGAATAGGGTTTATCAATTTTCTTTTCTATTTTTATATGACATCTTGAAAAGAAGTTACTTTTGCAACCCACATTTAAAAGGTAAAAAATTGTATTTCACCTAATGAGCCTAAGGCATAGAGAGTATTTACATCAGCTGTACACAGTTATTCCACATGGGATACGTGTCTCTTCCATTTGTTTATCTGGCCACTCACTCCTGTAAGTATACTGCTGACTCACAGTTATTTATTCTATGCTTTGGGGTACACTCTAGCACTGCCTAATTGTGTGTAGCACAAGTGGTTCCAATTTGGCCACTTGAACTACTTTTAGCTCCCATGATACTTACAGTTTCTAAAACTACAATGAAATCTTCCAATGATTCTTTTTTTTCTTTCTTTCTTTGGCAGAACTGGGGATTGAACTCAGGCCCTTGCGCTTGCCAGGGAAGCGCTTATTCCACTGAGCCATCTCCCTGGCCCCCAAATACTCTTCTACCCAGTAATGAACTTATTCTGTAGGATGAAGTTGGGCACATAGTGAAATACACTTTTCTGATACTGTTATAAATAACATTCTGATTGACTGAAAAAAACTCTTCACAAGCAGTAAGATAAAGACTAGGGAACAAAATCCCCACTGTGTGGTAAATACATTAGCAAATTAATAATTGGCTAAAAAATGCAAACCTTTTAAAGCAAATTTATAAATGGCTTCACAGGCTTTAGCCAGAACTTCTTCTTCAGGAGAATTCAGCATTAACACCACAGTTGCTGCTTTTTTGCTCTCAATTGTTAATGGGTCAAACTGAAATGCAAAAAACAGAAGCATCATATTCACATGTGAACTTTTACAATCACATAAAACATGAAGAGAGTCTTAAAATTTAAAGAGGCTAGGGCTGGCCAAATAGCTCAGCAGATTAAAGGGCCTGCAAGCAGGCACATGGGCCAAGGGATCAATTTCCAGGCCTGTCCTACTGGTCCCACCCTGGGGTGCTCTGAGATGGCAACTGAGACTGGGCGTGGTGGCACTCGCCTGTAATCCCAGCTCTTGGGAG
>NW_004528042.1:2545-3306 GCF_000260255.1 Octodon degus
GTGTGGCTCACAGACCTCAGCTTTTTCATCGAAAGCAAGAAGTCAGATTATGTAATTTCTTCCAGATATGAACTAAGACTCTGTGACATGCAAAACCATAGCAGAAACAATAAATATTGTGATGTGGTGGGGAAAATCATTTTAACTGGGGCAAAGGGAGAAATCACCATAAATGTGGTAGAATTTTAGATATGATTTGAAGAATGAATAAAGAGGGATAGGCTAAGAAAAGGAAGTATATTAAAATGGAGAAAAAACACAAGGAAGGTTTAAAATGAGAAGGAATATTGTATTTATGGTGGCTAAAATACTAGCTTGATTAAATAGAAAACACCAAGCAGCAGAAATAATAGTGAAAATAAAAGATGATAGTTTCTCTCTTTTTTTATTTTATTTTATTGAGAAACAAATAGCAATGAGACAGTTTCAAAACTGATTAATAGGACAGTTTCAATAATTAACACATTGTATATTATTATCTTCTTCTGTATATTATTATCTTCTTAGTGGCTATTATCTTCTTAGTGGCTATCCACAGTACAAGATGCAGACAGGATATCCTGTCCAAACACTATTAATAAAAATCTTTCTTCTCACTGTATATCTCAGCTGTATATCTATCTTAACTATTCTGTATATACAGATACAAAATGGTCCTTCCTTTGTATCCCCTTTTTTTGTTGAGTCCTATCAGAGATGGGAATTCCATTGGCATCTAAATACTATAGGTGCGTAAACTCAGCAAAACAATCCAACACAGT
>NW_004528043.1:0-591 GCF_000260255.1 Octodon degus
ATGTGGTGCTGGGGGATTGAACCGTGGTCCCTGGGCTTTGCTAAAGCTTGTTCTAAGTAGGTGCTTTAGACCACTGAGCCATCTCACCAGCCCCGAGTCATTTTCTAAAATAGACCACATACTGGTCCATAGGTCATGCTTAAGTATATGCAAGAAAATAGAAATTATTTCATGCATAGTATCAGACCACAGGGCAATAAAACTGGAAATAAAAGACAAAAGAAACAAACCCCCCCCTAAAGACAAGGAAATTGAACAACACCCTACTCAGCAACCAATGGGTCACAGATGAAATTAAACAAAAAATTCAACAATATCTACAATTCAATGAAAATTCAAACACAATTTATTAGAATTTATGGGATAGGATGAAAGCAGTACTCAGAGTGAAATTCATAGCTATGAACACACACATTAGGAAAATAGAATGGGAACAAATAAACACCCTAAGGTTGCAGCTCCAACAACTAGGAAAAGAAAAGCAAACAAAACCCACAACACAAAGTCGGGAAGAAATCATAAAGATTATAGGAGAAATTAATTTGATTGAGATGAAGAAAGCAGTTCAAAGAATTAACAAAACAAAAATCT
>NW_004528043.1:691-1778 GCF_000260255.1 Octodon degus
CTACCAACAAAGAAATGTCCAGTTCTGGACAGATTCACAGCTGAATTGTACAAAGAATTTACAGAAGATATAGTCTCTATACTCCTGAAACTCTTCAAAGAAATTGAAAAAGCAGCAATCCTCCCAAAATCATTCCTAGAGGCAAGTATTATACTGATACCAAAACCAGGGAAAGTCACAACTAAAAAAGAGAGCTACAGGCAAATCTCCCTCATGAACATAGATGTAAAAATCCTCAATAAAATCCTGGCAAATAGAATACAGCAAATCATCAAGAAAATCATACATCATGATCAGGTAGGATTCATCCCAGGGGTGAAAAGATGGTTTAATATTCAAAAATCTATAAACATAATACACTATATCAATAGAGTGAAAATGAAAATCCACATGATCATCTCAATTGAAGCAGAAAAGGCTTTTGACAAAGTCCAACACTCATTCATGTTCAAAGTCCTATAGAAAATTGGAATACATGGCCTTTACTTCAATCTGATAAACACCATTTATGAAAACCCAACGGATAACATAATTCTAAATGGTGAAAAACTGAAATCTTTTACTCTTAGATCTGGTACAAGACAAGGATGTCCTCTATCACCACTCCTATTTCAATATAGTCCTGGAATCACTGGCTAGAGCCATTAGACAAGAGAAAGAAATAAAAGGAACAAGAATAGGTAAAGAAGAAGTTAAATCATCATTATTTGCAGATGACATGATACTTTACTTGGAAGACCCAAAAAAACTCCACCAACAAGCTACTAGAATTAATACAGAAATTCAGTAGCATAGCAAGTTACAAAGTTAATACCCAAAAGTCAGTAGCATTTCTCTACACATAAAACAAACACAGTGAGAAGGAAATTATAGAAACAATACCTTTTACAATAGCACCGAGGAAAATGAAATACCTTGGAATTAACCTAACTAAAGAATTCAAAGATATTTTCAAGGAAAATTACAGTACTCATCAAAAAGATCATAAAGGATATCAGAAAATGGAAAGATATTCCATGCACCTGGGTAGGAAGAACCAACGTTGTGAAGATGGCCATACTCCCAAAATTACTGTACAGATTTAATG
>NW_004528043.1:2733-3723 GCF_000260255.1 Octodon degus
CATAAACAAATTACCCAACAATAAATGTTGGGGAGGCTGTGGGGAAAATGGCACACTTCTCTACTGCTGGTGGGAATGTAAACTCGTGGAACTTTTATGGAAATCAGAGTGCAGACCCCTTAAAAAACTAGCACTGCAAATCCCATTCAAACCAGCTATTCCCCTACTGGGAATTTTCCTGGAGGATCTGAAAACATCATATCATAGTGATATACATGTGTATCTATGTTTATAGCAGCACAATTTGTGATATCCAAATCTTGGAAAAAAACAAGGAATGGATGAAAAAACCTGAGGAATGGATGAAAAAGATGTGGTATTTTTGTACAATGGAGTATTACTCAGCTATAAAGAATGAGAAACTCAAAGCCTTTATATTTAAGTGGATGTCACTTGAGGATATCCTCATAAGTGAAAGAAACCAGACACATAATGTGTAAATATCATATATTTTCTTTGTATAAGAACTCAAAGGAAGAAATACAAACAGAAAGGTATAATGCAATTAACAGAAAAGCAAGAAGTTGGAGACTAGAAAATGAAGAGAGAGCAAAGAGAAGAGCTGGGAAACATGACAGAGACAAGTCATACAGTTATATACACAAGATAGGTAATGCAATGATCCTCAGAATCTTCAGATTTTGGAATCTAGAAGTTAATTGGAAGGACTCTCACCCGGACTAATGATATATGATGACACCTGTAAACTAAACAACTGCACTGAAGATAGCAATTTGTAATAGTAGGTTCATGCTTGGAGTGCCTGTCATTTTGTTCCTCTGAATACGTGCTGCTTGTCATGACACGATGTTTGGTGCCATGCTGTCTCTCTCAGGTAGATGACCGTTTGAAAAGGAAGGGGGTGGTGAATGAAAGCCAGAGACAGGAAAAGGAGTGTTGCAGGACTGTCCTGCTACAATGCTGTATATGGAAAGATTTCTAGACTTATGTGTAAACATATGTAATTCTTTATTCCTATTTTTAAATATA
>NW_004528044.1:0-3552 GCF_000260255.1 Octodon degus
ACACTGATTTCCATAATGGTTGCACCAGTCTCCATTCCCACCAGCAGTGGAGAATGGTTCCTTTTTCCCCACAAACTCTCCAACATTTGTTCTTGGGTGATTTCTGTAGGACAGCCATTCTTTCTGGGGTAAGATGATATCTCAATGTGGTTTTAATTTGTATTTCATGAATGGCTAGTGATGTGGAGCATTTTTTGATGTATTTATTCACTTCTTTAATTTCATCCTCCGAGAAGTGTGTATTCATCTCAGATGCCCATTTCTGGACTGGGTCTTTAAATTTGGGGCCCTAGTGATTTTTAGTTCTTTATATATTATAGAGAGCAGACCTTTGTCTGAGCACTTATTTGTTATGAATTTTTCCAAATTTGTGGGTTGTCTTTTTCACTTTGTTGGTAATTTTTTTGATGTGCAAGAACTTCTCAGTAAGAGCAGGTCCCAGTTGTTAATTCTTTCAACTGTTTCCCGTGCAATTTGATTTTAGTTCATGAACTCTTTGCCTACCCCTATGTCTTCCAGAGATTCTCCCACTTTCTCTTCCAGGAGATTTAGTGTTTCTGTTTTAATGTTTAGATCTTTAATCCATTTTGACTTTAGCTTAGTGTGTGGTGATAGACCTTAGTCAAGTTTTAGTTTTTGGCATGTAGAGAGCCAGTTTTTCCAGCACCATTTGTTAAAGAGGCTATCTTTCTTCCAGTGAGTATGTTTGGCCCCTTTTTCAAAGATAAAGTGGCTGAGTGTGTTCATAGGGGCTTCAGTATCTTCAAATCTATTCCACTGATCCTCAGTTCTATTTTGTTGCCAGTACCATGCTGATTTTATAACAATAGCCTTGTAGTATAATTTCAAGTCAGGAATTATAATACCTCCTGCCTTGTCTTTGTTGCCCAGGATTGCCTTTGCTATTCTAGGTCTTTTCTGGTTCCAAATAAATTTTAGAAATGATTTCTCTAGCTCTGTGAGGTATGTTGGTGATAGTTTGATAGGAATTGCATTAAATCTGCATGGCAATTTTGGGAGTATGGCAATCTTCACAATGTTGGTTCTTCCTATGCAGGAGCATGGAATGTCTTTCCATTTTCTGAAATCCTCCATGATCTCTTTTTTCAGAGTACTGTAATTTTCCTTGAAAAGATCTTTGACTTCTTTAGTTAGATTAATTGCAAGGTATTTCATTTTCCTCAGTGCTATTGTAAAAGGTATTGTTTCTCTAATTTCACTCGTGTGTTTGTTATCTGTGTAGATGAATAGTATTGACTTTTGGGTATTGACTTTATAACCTGCTATGCTCCTCAATTTCTGTACTAATTCTAGTACCTTCTTGGTGGAGTTTTTTTTTTGGGTCCTCCAGGTAAAGTATCATGTCATCCTCAAATAATGATGATTTAGCTTCTTCTTTACCTAATCTTACTCCTTTTATATCTTTCTCTTGTTTAATGGCTCTAGCTAATGATTAAAGAACTATATTGAATAGGAGTGGTGATAGAGGACAACCTTGTCTTGTATCAGATCTTGTAGAAGTAAAAGATATCAGTTTTTCCCCATTTAGAATTATGTTACCAGTTGGGTTTTCATAAATGGCTTCTACCAGATTGAAGTAGAGGCCATCTATTTCAATTTTCTGTAGGACTTTGAACATGAATGAGTGTTGGACTTTGTCAAAAGTCTTTTCTGCATCAATGGAGATGAACACGGTGGTTTTTACTTTTCACTGTATTGATATAGTATATTACGCTTATCGATTTTCAAATACTGAGTCATCCTTGCATCCCTGGGATGAATCCGACTTGGACATGTTGTATGATCTTCTTGATGACTTCCTGTATTCTATTTGTTAGGATTTTATTGAGGATTTTTGCGTCTATGTTTATGAGGGAGATTGGCCTGTAGTTCTCTTTCTTAGTTGCATCTTTCCCTGGTTTTAGTATCAGTATAATACTTATCTCCAGGAATGATTTTGGGAGGATTGTCTCCTTTTCAATTTCGTTGAAGAGTCTCAGGAGTATAGGGACTAAATATTCTGCAAATTTCTTGTAGAATTCAGCTGTGAATCCATCTGAACCTGGACTTTTCTTTGTTGGTAGGTTTTTTAATTACATCTCATATTTCGTTGGCTGTTATTCGGCTATTGATAGTGGTTATATGTTGTCAATTCATTTGTGGTAATTTATATCTTTCTAGGAATCTGTCCATTTAATCTGTGTCTTCTATTCTGTGAGAGTAAAGATTCTTGAAGTAGCTATTGATAATCTTCTGAATTTCCACTGGGTCTGTGGTAATTACACCCTTTCATTCCTTATTGTGTGTATTTGAATTTTTTTCTTTCCTCTTTTTGATGAGGTTAGCTAGGGGCTTATCAATTTATTTAATCTTTCAAAGAAGGAGATATTTGTTTCACTAATTCTTTGAATTGTTTTCTTCGTCTCAATTGAATTAATTTCTGCTCTGATGTTTACAATTTCTTCCCATCTTTGGGTTCTGGGTTTGGTGTGCTCTTCCTTTTCTAGTTGTTGAAGGTGCAGCATTAGGGTATTTATTTGTTCACTTTCTGTTTTCCTAATGTGTGAGTTCATAGCGATGAATTTTCCTCTGAGAACTGCTTTCATCATATCCCATAAACTCCAATAACTTGTGCTTGAATATTCATTGAATTGTAGGTATTGTTGAATTTCTTGTTTAATTTCATCTGTGACCCACTGGTTGCTAAATAGGGTGTCATTTAATTTCCATGTATTTAGGGATTTTTTTTCTGGTTTCTTTTGTCATTTATTTCCAGTTTCATTGCACTGTGGTCAGATAATATTCATGGGATAATTTCTGTTTTCTTGCATATAGTTAAGCATGACGTATGGACCAGTATGTGGTCTATTTTAGAAATTGGCCCATGTGCAGCAGAGAAAAATGTGTATTCAGCTGTGTTTGGGTGGAGCACTCTGTATATGTCCACCAAGTCCATTTATTTCAAGCTCTGGTTCAGTTCTGTTATTTCTTTGCTAAGTTTTTGTTAGGTTGACCTATCTTTTTGGGATAAGGGGGTGTTAAGGTCTCCTGTTAAGATTGTGGTATCGGATATTAGATTTTTCATGTCCATTAAGATTTGCTTTATATAGTTGGGTGCTCCCGTGTTTGGTGCATACACATTTATGAGTGCTACCACTTCCTCTTGAATTTTTCCCCTAACCAGTATATAGTGGCCTTCTTTATTTTCACTTGATCATTGTTGGTTTGAGTTGAGACTGTCTGAGAATAAGATTGCTACCCCTGCTTTTTCTGAGGTGCTGGGGCATGTAATATTGTGTTCCATTCTTTGACTTTCAGCCTATGTATGTCTTTATGAGTTAAATGTGTTTCTTCTATACAGCACATTGTTGGATTTTGTGTCCTAATCCACAGTGCCAGTCTATTCTCTTAATTGGTGAACTGAGTCCATTTACATTGATAATTATAATAGAGATGTATTGACTTATGATTGACAAGTTACTTGCCTGTTGTCATTTACTCCTTTTCTCCTGTGTTCAATCCTTTGCCCTATTTAGTTGGTTGCTTCTGATC
>NW_004528045.1:0-1817 GCF_000260255.1 Octodon degus
AAAAAATTCAACTCATTTATAATACTGTGAGACATTTATATCATAGAATAACCTATGCATACTTAATTAGGTGATTATTTTCACTTCAACATTTGTTAGTAGTTTATTAAATAATAGACTTCCATGGCTATGATAGGGTCATCAGTAAGAATCCAAATTGTGAAAATTAAGTTAGATAAAGAGATTATGTTTACAAATTTCAGAAATAGTAATATAGATGGTGAATTTTGAAACCCCAAGCTTTAGAAATAAGTAGTGGTAAATTACAGGAGAAAATATATATGTGTTTTTGTCAAAACACAAAGCAGAATAAAGCAAATATTACCTAATATTCAAAATTAAGCAGTAAAAAGTAATAATTCATAATTAATTCATAGAGTGAGTTAGCATTTTAAATGTAGAAGTCAGGCCAGGCATGGTGGTGCACACCTGCAATCTGAGGACTTGAAAGGCTGAGGCTGGAAGATTTCTAGAGACCAGCCCAGGCTACAAAGTGAGCTCAAGACCAACCTGGACTGCATAGCAAGACCCTGTCTCAAAAAGACAAATAAAACATAAATAAAAATAAAATGTAAAAGACATGTTTAAGAAACCCTTCACTCTGTTCATCATTTCTTTTTGGAGAATTTTTCAAATACAATGAGGGAGGTTGAGATAGTGGAATCGCATTTCATCCTTACATGACTGATCACGTCTGTGAATTTGCCTTACTTACACCCGTCCCAGAATTTGCATTCTTAAGTGACAGATCCTGTGTTTTACTTATCCCCCTTTCCAATATTTAGCAAGCTTTAAATCTAGAAGCTAGAAGACACCCGGAAGCATCAGATTTTATGTAATCTATTCAGATATGAGGTATACTATTAAGTCATCTAAGAAATAAAATTAGTTTACTAGCTAAAAATTTTTGAACTTCATGATGATTTACTACTCATTCCTGAAACTCCTTCAGACTGAAGCTAATTTTTCTGAATTCCTCAGATGGACCAGTAAATAGTTTTCCCATTCAGTAATAACTCTATATCATTGGCAATGTTGATGGTGCAACATTTCTTTAAAGAATTCCAAACAATTTCTTGCAACTTTCCTCTGTGCTTTTGGTTTGCATACCTCATGTTTTTACATAGAAACTCCTTGGCATTCATGGATCAAGGCCTCATGTTGCCCTTTTATATAGGACTTTAATGTCTATTGATAAAAATGTAAACAGTGTATGGATATCTTCAATCTAACCAAGTCAGTGCATGCATTAGGCTGAAGAATATCTGAAATGAATATATAGCTAAAGTAAAACTTAGAGCTTCCATTTATTTTTCCACAACATAGTAATGAAATTTTTAACATAGGGACAAGCTCAATGATCTGTATAAAGAATATTCCTATATGCAGTTCCTAGATGGCATAATTAATACATTTAATACTTACCCCATAACCATACATCAGTTTATCCCTTTGTCTATCTATCCATCTGCTATTTTTGAGGCACTATAAATTCAGTTGGAAACAAAAGTAACAGTACTGCACACACTTTAGTGTACATATAATTATTTAGAATGTGAGTTTTGTTTCCTTTTAGATAATAATTGCAACCAATGATTTTCACAGCTACCTAGTGTACCATTAAATGATTTGTAATAAAAACATGTGCCTGTGCAAATATATGTACTATCAAGATATGGAAAATTATATCACTGTCAAAATGTTTTATGCTTCTTCACAGTGAATCACTGTACCAGCTCCCCCAAGATACATGTCATTTTTATTTTCTGCCAATTCTAGAACTTCTTTAAAATGTACTCACAGAGAATTCATTCCCT
>NW_004528045.1:2702-3762 GCF_000260255.1 Octodon degus
ATTTTAAAAATGTCTAAATGTATATTAATTTGCCTATCTTTCTTCTTGAGATGTAGGATTTTTTTGTATCTCCTGGAAATTAATCAGAAGTATATTTAATAAGTATTTCAAATATTCTTCACAGCCTTTCATCTTCATTTTAATGGCATCTAGTGAAAAGTTTTGTTTGATAAGCTATAATTTATTTTATTTTCTTAGAGTAGTTTCTTTTTGTATCCCAACAAGCCCAAGACAAGTTAAAAAATTATTCTAAATTCTTTCTAACAAGTCTTGATTGTTTAGTATGGATGATTGTCTTGAGTGGCTTGGGAGGTTCCTAGGGAGTTAGGAAGGCACATCACTGAAGGTAACTGTGTGGGTCACAGAGGCATGACCTTGGGTTCTAGAGAAGATCTCCGACTCCTTCTCTGACACTGTTCTCCCATACTCATTCTCAATAACTACAAACCAAACAGATCTGCTCACCAAACCCTTCCTGCTTGGATCCGGTTGACCATGGACTGTGCCCTCTGAAACTTTGATGGAAGTAAACCTCTCCTCCTCGAATTGGGAATATTGGACAGAAAAAATGACTAGTATAGAAAACTCATACCAGGTGAGAGACCTTGCTACGACCACACAAACTATGAATGTGGCTCAAGAGGCCTTCGGAAATGGTTTGTGGGAGGCATTTGAAAAGGTTTAGTAGATGTGCTGCTGAAGCAAGTGCTGGAAAAGTTTAAAGATAAAACCTGAAGAGTGTCTCAAAGGCTGTCCGCAGAATGTGGTGGGTTACTATAGTTAAAGCTCAGCAGAGTGGACTGCTGAGAAGAATGCAGAGAGCAGGGGCCGATCGCAGAGGTTTCTGTGGGGATCAAGAACTCCATTAACAGTTTGACTAGAGCTCCGGTGTATTATGTTATGTTCCAACAAAAAATATTTATGGTACTTTGTCCATGTTCTGAGAGCTTGCGGGTGTCTGAGACTAAGAACAGTGAGCTGATTGGTCCTGCAGACTGTCCAATATTCAAGTTATGAAGTGGCTACTTCTGGCTATTGTCATCCAGATTTGTAGTAAGAA
>NW_004528046.1:0-2209 GCF_000260255.1 Octodon degus
AAGTGGATGCCACTTGAACATATACTCCTAAGTGAAATAAACCAGACAAACATGTGTAAACATCATATAGTTTCCCTAGTATAAGAACTCAAAAGAAGAAATACAAATAGAAAGGTGTAATACAAGTACAAGAAAAGCAAGATCTCAAGGACTAACTAATCAAGAGAGGGAAACGAGTGTGGGAGAGCTTCCACCTACCCTGTGCCGGCGGAACATACTGGTCCCAGCCCAGGCACAGTGTGGGTGAGACCCTCTTCCACCCCCTTGGGCCCCCCCACCACTCTGCAGCACCTGCCCCACCCCGCCCGCTGAGTAGGAATTTCTGCTGCATTCCAGGAAACCCCAGACCCAGTCCTAGCCCAGACCCGGTGAGTGTGTGGGAGAGCCTCCGGCTACCCTGTGCTGACTTGACCTACTGGTCCCAGCCCAGGCACAGTGTGGGTGACACCATCTTCAAACCTCTTGGGACGACCCCCATCACTCTGTAGTACCCCCCCACACAGCCTGCCCACAAAGTAGGAATTTCTGTCACATTCTGGGAACCCCCAGATCCAGTCCTAGTCCAGGCCCGGTGAGTGTGTGGAAGAGCTGCCTCTACCCCTACTCCACCTTGTGCCCTCCAGACTCAACCCAGGCCTGGCATATAGGCCTGTGGTGAAACCATTCAGCTGCAATCCATGCAGAAAGTGTATGGGACAGAACAACCCAGCTAGTCTAGGAGCAGAACATCTTGCCAGAGGGGCACAACAGGTTCACCTCCTAAAGCAGCAACAGGAAGGAAATGAGCACAGCAGCCAAACCAAAGGCAGGTACAGCTGGATAAATTCAAAACTTGTAGAGCTACACCTGAACTTCAGTAGGTGCTAAGACTATAACTACAACAAAGATCTACAACAAAGGTCAGAAGACAGTGCTACACAAAATGACAACAAGAAGGAGCAAAATGCAATCTCAGAACCCAAGTCCACCCATAACAACTGCAGAGGACACTAACACAGAACAAATTCGGTATCACAAAGCTTAAAGCAATGAATCAACGACTTCTGAAATAAAGAAACAGCTGCAGAAAGGTATAGAGGAACTCAGATTGGAAAAGAAAAAAGAAAACCCTGAATTAATAACATCTGCAGTAAAGAATCAAATGCAGAAACATATGGGGAAAAACCAATGCCCACCCAGAACAAATGCAGAGGACACTAGCCCAGCTCAAATCTATGAATTCATAGCATCCATAGTAAAAAAGGAACAGCAGAAAGTCATAAAGGAACTCAGAGCAGAATTCTTTTCTACTAGCTCAGCTCAAATGTACAAATTAATAGCTTTGATAGTAAATAAGCAAAAGCAGAAAGTTATAGAGGAACTCAGGTAGAATTATTTTCTGAAATAAAAAACGAATTCTCAGAACTCATAGCATCTGAAGTAAAGAATCAACTACAGAAACATAGGGAGGAAACCCAATCTGAAGAAAAACACTGCAGCAAAAGAATTTATAACAGCTTCTAAAGAAGACATTCATAAAAAAATAAAGAAGAATAAAAAAATGATGGATTCCTTGAATGAGCAATACAGGAAAGAAATAGATAGCATGAAGCAGAGTCCAAGAGATGTAGAGGAAATTCAAATCTCAATCACAAGCTTGCAAAACCGTATAAGTGAAAGTGAAGACAGAGTTTGAGATCTTGAAGACAATGGTGCAGCTACTGAAAAGTTAAGAACGGATCTCTTAAAAACAACTAGGATGCAAGAAAAAATAATCCATCACCTTCAAGGTGATGCAAACATGAACAAAGTGAGACTAATAGGCATCAATGAGAAAGAAGAAGTCAATACAAAGGACAATAAAAAAAATATGGGCAGAAGTAATAGCAGAAAACTTCCCAAATATGAGGAAACAATCTGATATTCAGGTCACTGAAGCATACAGAATGACAAGGAACCTCAACCCAAGTAAAAACACACCTAGACATATAATAGGGAAGATCCCAGAAATTCAGCACGAGAATAATATACTGAAAGCTGCTAGAGAAAAGGAGCAGATCACATTCAAAGGAAAACCCATCAGAATTACAGCCGACTTCTCTTCACAAACCATGAAGGCAAGAGGAGCATTGAGCAGAGTACTTCAAATCCTCTATGAAAACAAATTCCAGCCCAGACTACTATACCCTGCAAAACTCTCTTTCAAGTTTGATGTAGAAGTGAAATTCTT
>NW_004528046.1:2524-3556 GCF_000260255.1 Octodon degus
AAATGGACTCAATTCACCAATTAAGAGAAATAGACTGGCACAGTGAATTAGGAAACAAAATCCAACAATATGCGATATACAAGAAACACATTTAATTCATAAAGACATTCATAGGCTGAAAGTCAAAGGATGGAACACAATACTACATGCCCCAGCACCTAAGAAAAAAGCAGGGGTAGCAATCGTATTCTCAGACAGTCTCAACTTCAAACCAACAATGATCAAGCAAAATAAAGAAGGCCACTATATAAGGATTAGGGGAAAAATTCAAGAAGAAGAGATAACATTCATAAATATGTATGCACCAAACACGGGAGCACCCAATTATGTGAAGCAAATCGTAATAGACATGAAAAATCTAATATCCAATACCACAATCTTAACAGGAGACCTTATACCTTCTTCTCCCAAAGATAAATCAACCAGACAAAAACTTAGCAAAGAAATAACAGAACTGAATCAGAGCTTGAAACAAATGGACTTCATGGACATATACAGAGTGTTCCACCCAAACACAGCTGAATACACATTTTTCTCAGCTGCACAAGGGTCATTTTCTAAAATAGACCACATACTGGTCCATAGGTCATGCAAGTAGTATATGTAAGAAAACAGAAATTATCCCATGCACATTATCTGACCACAGTGCAATGAAACTGGAAATAAATGACAAAAGAAACCAGAAAAAAACCTTAAATACATGAAAAGTAAATGACACCCTACTCAGCAACCAATGGGTCACAGATGAAATTAAACAAGAAATACAATATCTACAATTCAATGAAAATTCAAGCACAACTTACCGTAATTAATGGGATACGATGAAAGCTGTTCTCAGAGGAAAATTGATAGCTGTGAACTCACACATTAGGAAAACAGAACGGGAACAAATAAATACCCTAATGCTGCACCTTCAACAACTTGAAAAGGAAGACCAGACCAAACCAAGTGCCGAAAGACGGGAAGAAATCATAAAGAATAGAGTAGAACTTAATTCAATTGAGATGAAGAAAACAATTCAAAGAATTAAAA
>NW_004528047.1:0-526 GCF_000260255.1 Octodon degus
CATTTTGAATACACAGATACAAAATGGTCATTCATCTGTATCCCCTTTTTTTGTTTAGTTCTGTTATCTGAATATCATAGGTATGTTAACTCAACAAAATATTCTAAAAGAGTCCAGTAGTTCATAATAGTATTGGGTCTTCCACGTCAATGGCAATGTCAGAAATTGTTGACCTGAGTCCCCTACAGCTCAACATAACAACATGGCTTTAATTCTTATACTTTGTTCTTATACTTTTCTGCTGGATGGTTAAGACCAAGATAAAGCAAAACCTATGCAACAAGAGTTGTAGCTTTTGGGTCTGATAAGGTCAGTAAAATCCCTTCAGGATTTATCCTGAGATCCTGTACCTCAGATTGTAGATACTTTGTCAGTGTCAGCCATGTGGATGAGTCACAGCCATTGCTTGGCCAATGTGCTCTTTGTGAAAGCTGAGAGAATGCTTTCTCTCCATGTGACTCTCCTTAGGCACACTCTACATCATTGATCACTTTCCTCTTTGGCCCCATAATCTCCTTGATCAGAA
>NW_004528047.1:2532-3620 GCF_000260255.1 Octodon degus
TGCCAGTACCATGCTGATTTTATCACAGTAGCCTTGTACTATAATTCAAGTCAGGAATTGTAATGCCCCCTGCCTTGTCTTTATTGCCCAGGATTGCCTTTGCTATTCTAGGTCTTTTCTGGTTCCAAATAAATTTTAGGAATGATTTCTCTAGGTCTGTGAGGTATGTTGGTGGTAATTTGATAGGGATTGCATTAAATATGTACAGCAATTTTGGGAGTATAGCCATTTTCACCATATTGGTTCTTCCTCTCCAGGAGCATGGAATATCTTTCCATTTTCTGAAATCCTCTAGAATCTCTTTTTACAGAGTATTGTAATTTTCCTTGAAAAGATCTTTGACTTCTTTAGTTAAATTAATTCCAAGGTATTTCATTTTCCTCGTTGCTCTTTTAAAAGTTATCGTTTCTGTAATTTCCCTCTCAGTGTGTTTGTTATCTGTGTAGAGGAATGCTATTGACTTTTGAGTATTGACTTTGTAACCTGGTATACTGCTGAATTTCTGTATTAGTTTTAGTAGCTTCTTGGTGGAGTTTTTGGGGTCTTTCAAGTAAAGTATCATGTCATCTGCAAATAATGATAATTTAACTTCTTTATCTATTCTTATTCCTTTTATTTCTTTCTCTTGTCTAATGGCTGTAGCTAATGATTCCAGAACTATATTGAATAGGAATGGTGATAGAGGACATCCTTTTGTTGTACCAGATCTGAGAGTAAAAGATTTCAGTTTTTCCCCATTTAGGATTATGTTAGCTGTTGGGTTTTCATAAATCATTTTTACCAGATTAAAGTAGAGGCCATCTTTTCCAATTTTCTGTAAGACTTTAAACATGAATGAGTGTTGGACTTTGTCAAAAGCCTTTTCTGCATCAATTGAGATGATCATGTGGCTTTTAGTTTTCACTTTATTGATATAGTGTATTACATTTATACATTTTCAAATATTGAACCATCCTTGCATCCCTGGGATGAATCCTACCTGGTCATGGTATATGACCTTCTTGATAATTTGCTGTATTCTATCTGCTAGGATTTTATTGAGGATTTTGGCATCTATGTTCATGAGGGAGATTGGCCTGTAGTTCTCT
>NW_004528048.1:0-530 GCF_000260255.1 Octodon degus
AGTTGAAGCTTTTTGGTCTGAGAAGGTCAGTGAAATGCCCCCAGGATTTATCCTGAGATCCTGTACCTCAGATTGTAGAACCTTTGTCAGTGCAGACATGTGGATGAGTCACGGCCATTGCTTGGCCAATGTTCTCTCTGTGGAAGCCTGAGAGAGTGTCTTCTCCCCATGTGAATCTTCTTAGTCACACTCTACGTCATTGATCACTTTCCTCTTTGGCCCCATAATCTTCTTGATCAGAAAATTTGGGACACTACCGAGTTACATGACGTTACAATACAAGTTCTCGTCTGTCCTGAGTCTTAATTGACCTTAGAAGGTTAGGGCCAAAATGTTGGCTTTCCTTGTAGCTCTCCTTTTTCTCTAATTTGGTCGGCAAACTTAGGTTGTTAACCATCCAGAAGACAAGCTTATTGTTATTATCAAACTTAACTATTAGGCTATCAAGCTTAACCTCACTATCTCACTGCATTTCAATCATCTTAGGCATAATAAGGAACAGGTATTTTTCATCAAGTATTGATATGTTG
>NW_004528048.1:2535-3536 GCF_000260255.1 Octodon degus
CTCTTCTTATTCCTTTTATTTCTTTCTCTTGTCTAATGGCTGTAGCTAATGATTCCAGAACTATATTGAATAGGAGTGATGATGGAGGACATCCTTGTCTTGTACCAGATCTAAGAGTAAAAGATTTCAGTTTTTCCTCATTTATGATTATGTTAGCTGTTGGGTTTTCATAAATAGCTTTTACCATATTGAAGTACAGGCCATCTATTCCACTTTTGTGTAGGAATTTGAACATGAATGAGTGTTGGACTTTGTCAAAAGCCTTCTGTGCATAAATGGAGATGATCATGTGGTTTTTAGTTTTTGCTCTATTGACATAGTGTACTACATTGATAGATTTTCTAATAATGAACCATCCGTGCATCCCTGGGATGAATCATACTTCATCATGGTGTATGATCTTCTTGATGATTTGCTGCATTGTATTTTGCTAGTATTTTATTGAGGATTTTGGCATCTATGTTCATGAGGAGATAGGCCTGTAGTTCTCTTTCTTAGTTGTGTCTTTTTCTGGTTTTGGCATCAGTATAATACTTGCCTCCAGAAATGGTTTTGGGACTATTGCTTCCTTTTCAATTTCATGGAAGAGTTTGAGGAGTATGGGGACTACATCTTCTCTAAATATCTTGTAGAATTCTGCTGTAAATCCATCCCGACCTGGACTTTTCTTTGCCTGTAGGTTTTTAAGTACATCTCGTATTTCGTTGACTGTTATTGGCTATTGAGAGTTGCTATATCTTGTCGATTCAGTTGTCGTAATCTATACCTTTCTAGGAATCTGTCCATTTCTTCTATATCTTCTATTCTTTGAGAATAAATATTCTCAAAGTAGCTATTGATAATCTTCTGAATTTCCACTGAGCCTGTGGTAATTACACTCTTTTCATTCCTTATTGCTTTTATTTGAATTTTTTCTTTCCTCTGTTTGATGAGGATAGCTAGTGGCTTATCAATTTTATTTAATCTTTCAAAGAACCAGCTTTTTGCTTTTTTAATTCTTT
>NW_004528049.1:0-685 GCF_000260255.1 Octodon degus
ATAATAGTATTGGGTCTTCCTCTTGACTGGCAATGTTAGAAATTGTTGACCTGAGTCCCATACAACTCAACATAACAGCATGGCTTTACCTCTTATACTTCATTTTTATACTTTTCTGCTGGATGGTTAAGACCAAGGAAAAGGAGGACCTATGCAATAAGAGTTGTAGCTCTTCAGTCTGATAAGGTCAGTGAAATCCCCTCAGGATTTATTCTGAGATCCTGTACCTCAGATTGTAGGACCTTTGTCAGTGTCAGCCATGTGGATGAGTCACAGCCATTGCTTGGCCAATGTACTCTCTGTGAAAACCTGAGAGAAAGTTTTCTCTCCATATGACTCTCCTTAGGCACACTCTGCATCATTGATCACTTTCCTCTTTGGCCCCATAATCTCCTTGATCAGAAAATTTGGGACATTACTGACTTACGTGACGTTACAGTACAGGTTCTCATATGTCATGAGTCTTAATTAACCTTGAAAGGCTAGGGCCAAAATGTTGGCTTTCCTTGCGGCCCTCCTTTTTCGCTAATTTGGTCTGCAAACTTAGGTTGTTGACCATCCAAAAGACAAGCTTATTGCTATTGCCATATAACCTAGGCTGTTAAGCTTAACTTCACTATCTGTCTGAATATCAAACATCTTAGGCATAACATGGAACAGGTATTTTTCATCAAGTATTGATATG
>NW_004528049.1:4259-5019 GCF_000260255.1 Octodon degus
ATTGTTTCTATAATTTCCCTCTCAGTGTGTTTGTAACCTGTGCAGTGGAATGCTATTGACTTTTGGTCATTTTTGGGTATTGACTTTGCTTTTTTTTTTTCCATAATTTTCTTGATAAACAAATAGCAATGAGATAGTTTCAAATCAAATTGATAGGACAGTTTCAATAATTAACATATTGCATACATCCTTCCTAGTGGTTAATTGCTGTAAAAGATGCAGACATGATGCCCTATTTACAAACACCATTAGAACCAATCACTCTATTCATTAAGAGAATGTAACTATATATCAATCCTAACCACTTTGAATACACAGATACAAGATGAACATACTTCTGTATACCCTTTTTTTTAAGTTCCATTATTTGAATATTATAGGTGTGTAAAATCATCAAAATATTCTAAAAGAGTTCAGTAGTGCATAATAGTATTGGGTCTTCCGCTTGACTGGCAATGTTAGAAATTGTTGACCTGATTGCCCTACAGCTCAGCATAACAGCATGGCTTTACTTCTTATTTTTCATTTTTATGCTTTTCTGCTGGATGGTTAAGACCAAGGTAAAGCAGGACCGATGCAACAAGTGTTGTAGTTTTTGGGTCTGATAAGGTCAGTGAAATCCCCTCAGGATTTATCCTGAGATCCTGTACCTCAGTTTGTAGAAGCTTTGTCAGTGTCAGCCATGTGGATGAGTCACAGCCATTGCTTGGCCAGTGTGCTCTCTGTGAAAGCCTGAGAGAGTGTTTTCTCTCCATGTGAC
>NW_004528050.1:0-1079 GCF_000260255.1 Octodon degus
TTGCTCATAGTTTCAGAGGCTTCAGTCCATGGTAGCTTGGCCTCAACTCTTCAGGGCTGTGGTGAGGCAGAACATCAGAGTGGAGAGCATATGGTGGAGCCAAGTGACAACTTCATGAGGCTCATGAAGGAGAAAGGGAGGATGAGGTCCTATTTACTCCTCAAGTGTAGTGTCCTAGTGCTTCTCTGCCCTTCTCAAGGCCACACTTCCAAAGATTCCACCACTCCAAAGTGTCACAGTTGGGGATGAAGCCTTTAGAAAATGGCATTTGGGACACAGTTCACGTCCAAAACCTACCACTTGTCTTTGCTCTGGTGGATTAATGCCTTTGTTCTCTATGTGAATTAGTGGAGCTTATTGCTATGAATGGAAATTCAGCTCTGTGATAAATGAAACAAAAATATTATATTAATTTTCAGTTTGTGTATTTTCTTTTCTGTCACTAGCACAAAAACAGAATTATTCTCAGGTTTATACCACTGGCTGAAAGTGAAAATCAGTATTGTTAGGGTTTTTGGAGGCAGCACAGCAGAGAAGCAGAAATAACAGGAGAGAAACTTTATTAACAAGGAGAGGACAGAGAGCAAGGAGAAGGGGGAATCTGACTTGACACGGGGAGCCTGAGACTATGGACTTCTGCTCAGGGCGAAGTTTGAGGGGTGGGTTCAGTGACATACAGAGAACAGACTGGGGCTCCTTTGTGTGGGCTGGAAAAATAAAAGGAAGTTGTATCCAGGACTGGGGTGGGGAAGGAAGAGGAAGTGGCCATTGGGAAGATACTCTGCTGATTTTGTGCTTCAACCATGTTGGATCAGGGCCAGGATAATTTTGCAGTTTGTGCTTGGGTCAGAGTCTATCAAGCCTTAACAATTTTATGTATTTAATTAAGAGAATGTAACTTATTGATGTGGTGCTAACCCAGTAGTGCTGAGCTGATGTTTGAGCAAGCTCACCACTCTTGGCTTGGAAATCTTCAAGTCTCCCAACATGGCCAGCGACTTGGCCAGTACAGCGCTGTCATGAGTAAAAGTAGAAAAGGCTGTATTTTCTACAGATGGAGGATTCCAAAATACAGCTGA
>NW_004528050.1:2639-3681 GCF_000260255.1 Octodon degus
CCCCAGCACCACATGCCAGCCAGCCCCGCCCCCTGGTGGGCTGAGCTGGCCACACACACACACACACACACACACACATACACACACACACATAAATAAATAAATAAAACTTTAAAAAAAAT
Source organism: Octodon degus (assembly GCF_000260255.1). Lineage (NCBI taxonomy): Eukaryota > Metazoa > Chordata > Mammalia > Rodentia > Octodontidae > Octodon > Octodon degus. The sequence continues at coordinate 2,762 of NW_004528050.1, forward strand.
AAAAAAAAATCTGGAGACTAAATCCTCCTATAAGTTACAGTGCTAAGATTTCAAAATCTAAAATAATGGTCAAAACCATTACTCAACTGGGATGAGGGCAAAGAGAAAAGAATGAAGAAAGGGGGAAATGGATGTATACACAGAACAGGTTGAATAACTGTACTAAAGATTTCTACTGCTGTGTGGTAAAGAATGATTTTTTTTGTCCTTTTAAACTATTATTAACTTTTTAAACCAATTTTGAATGCTTATATTGGGTAATCTGAACAACTAATGTGAAGGCAACAATATGCACTACAACAACCATTGTTGAATTGCTATCATCTTATTTAGCAAAATTCTATATTTCCAATGATTTATATTTGCTATTTTTTATTTTCTTAAAAAAATTGCTCACAAAAATAAAAAGTCAAGTAAAATCTTAACCAACACTATATTAAACATTATGTACTCTTTTCATTGTAATTAATTTAGTATCTATTTATATCCCCTAAACTCATGTGCTCAGCCTAAATTACACAAAATACAATTTATTTTAAAATTCTGCTCATCCTCATTCTTCTGCATCTGGATGGAGGTGGGATTTCTTTAGCAGCTATGGCTCAGATATGGTGGGATGAATGTACTTCAATTCTTTTAATGTGTAGGAGTTATATTAGTTTAAAAAAAAATCTCTTATGTTTTCACTTTTAAAGCACCCAACAAAATCAAGGCATATCGTGTAGCTCAGTGGATTAAAGTGCTTGCTTAGGCAGATGCAGGGACTTGGGTTTGATCCCTGGCATGCCATGCCAGCCCTGTCCCCGGGTCCCACTAAGACTGCAACTGAGACTGTGAGTGATTGTACACACCTGTAATCCCAGCACTTGGGAGGCTGAAAACAGGAGGATCACTCTGAGTCCAAGCTGTGTAGTGAGACC
>NW_004528051.1:0-3618 GCF_000260255.1 Octodon degus
CACAGGTGCATCAAGATGCCCACCCTGAGTCCAGTGAGACAGGATAGGTGGCAAGCAAAGTCACCTGCAAATGTCCAGTTGACTCACGAGGTTGACAGATGGTATTTTCATAGGAGACAATCCCAATCCCTGACCCTGTTGTCCAAGAAGGGCTATTCAAGCTTTCAAAAAATCCTGTGGGCCTGGTGGATGCTTCAAACTGGCTGCAGCAACAGAAGCAAAGGTCAAACTGGCTCCATCAACTAGTAAATGACTTAAATGTGACCCTGAAGTTAGCAGGTGCTTGATCCCCCTGGAAGGTAATGATGGGAATTTAAACTTATGTGGCTTCTTCCCCAACCATCAACTCCTGAAAGTAGCAGAAGACAGCAGGGAGGGGACAGTGGAAGACTGACATTCCTGCTCAGTTCAGGTGGGTATAAGTTCCCTTGGTGGAGAACACAACCTTCTGATCTGTTTCAAGTCCCTCTGGGTCTCAGGCAGTCTCCCCTGCCATGCCAGCTCTGTCTCAAGAGGACTCAGGCTGGCCAACTTTGACCAACCCAGATTGCCACCCAGGCAGCCCTTCCTGAAGACCAGAGAGGTAACCACTGACAGAGGGCTTTAGCACTATAAATTTAAGGTGAGACAACAGTGCTCTTGCATAAAGAGACAGTCTATTGTAGCAATGATATTCTGTATACAGATTTAAGATCCATCATTATCAAAATACACACACTAAATATACAACTTTTCCAATGGCCATAATTTATTATCTCACCACAAGGCACAATACACAGAGCTTTGAGGGTCCAATACAGTCATCATGACAGAATGCACCACAGCCTTGGCACATGATCATGGCTTTCAGGCTGCACGCACATTGGAGCGAGATACTTTCCACTGTGCTGCTGTCAGTGAACATCTGCAAGGAGAGTGACACGCTGTGACTTGCACCAAAGTTTGCTTTGTGGCTCAGCTGCACCATACTTCCAGCAAGGCCTTTGGGAAAGGTTGGTGTGCTGGAAGAGTAATTAAAGCTGGTGGAACTCAGCTGGAGTTTAGAAAGCTTCCCATAAAAAGCCTGCTTGATGTTGAGTTGGGAGGGAATGGAAGAAGGCTCTAGAGGCTGACTGAGCCCTTTCCCTGGCTCTCGGGGTAACTTCCAGAAGGGCAAGTCCATGACAAAAGGCATCCCTTGAAGGTGACCCACCAGTTCCAGAGGACTGTGCCCAGCAGCTTTCCTGTTCTCTGCATCTGCCTTAAGAGGACCCTCCACAGCCTTTTCATTCTTGATGCTAACAGAAGCAGGTGGTGGCTTTGGAACCCAGTCTTTTGCAGTCTGTACTCCATCAGATACAGTTTTTTTGTTCAACCCCAACTTTCTATTGGGAAGAACCGGAGGGACCTCAGAAGGCAGCAGTGTTGAGTCTGTGGGCCTGGAGCACTGAATGGTTGCAGTCATGTTCCTCAGGCCAAATAGCTTTTTCTCTTGGCCTCCAACATTATTCAGAGCCCCAAATGTCTGCTTTGGACCAAAAGAGATAACATTTGGAGATGAGAAACAAGGTGCTCTCGAGGTAGTGAGATCTCCTGGATCTAAAGCAACTGAATTACTGCACTGGGATACATCCTGGACATCCTTCTTTTCTTCAAAACTAAAGGGAGAGCACTGCTCTTTGGAATCCACTTCTTCCAGTTTCCCAGAGGAGGCCATCAGATTTGTCACTGGCTGTAAGAGGTCTAAACTCGGAGCCAACTTGGAAATCTTCTGGGATATTCCAGGAGCCTGGGTGGCCCCTACCCTGCCAAGACTCTTTGTTTCACATCTCTCAGGCAAAAGATCCTTTAACATTCTTGAAGAACCAGGACTGCTTTTGCTAACCATGTGACCATTTGCCCCAGGATTATGCACAGATCCTAGGGCCAGGGGCCCACCATGGCTCTGATCTTTTATAAGTGGCAGTTGGGATTCTGGCTTGCTGCCAACATGGGCTGGAGGAAGAACCTTCTCTAGGGGCAAGTTCCCCTGTAGCAATTGCATCACAAGTGGGTTATTGGCCTCCACTGTGGCCCCAGGCCTGGTCAAGCACATAGGTCTTGGCTGGTACTCACTACTGGCCAGCAGGAGAGAGTCTGGGATCTTCTGGGGTACTGCACATACTCGAGAAACCCAGCTCTGAGAAGTAACCACCCCCTCTGTCCTTGTAACCAGACTCAGGTCACTGTGAACCTTGGTCAAAGATGTAGACTGGTTCCAATCATGCTTGGTATCCTTTTCTATCAAGGATTCCTTTTTCACTGTGGTTTCACTACTGTCAGACTCACTGCTATCCTCAGTCAGGTGGCCTTCAAAGTCAGATGCTGTATCTGTGGATTCACTATGAGGACTCAGTGCTTCAGAGCCTCCACTGGTTTTCAGCTTTTCAACATGAACCTGCTTGTCTACCATGTCAGTGCCAGCCATGGCTCGAGGTGTCATAGTCCAGAGTGAAGTACAACTGTCAAGGGGAGCCACACCCTCAGCTGCCACGCCCCCAGATAACATGGCAATAAGGGGAGGTGCTTTCTCCCATTCTTCCCTAACCTGAGGCTCCACAGATGGTACATTTTCTCTGGATTCTGGCTCAGATCGGTTCACTACTTTGTCATTCAACAGAATGGGACTCCAAAGAGCAGCATTATCAGAAGTGAGAGCCTCACTTCTCAAAGTCTGTCTACTATAACTTTCCTTCATGGATGAGCCTGAGTTACCAAGTCCTGATTTGCCATCAAATGGTCTGTCCTGCAGGGAGCCAGTCAGTGATAATTCAGGTGTGGAACTGGGGGTCATGTTTACAGGATCCTTCACGGTAGGATTACTGCTGACAGTCTGGCCAGCTGCTTCTGCTAATGTATCTCCCACTAGAGACTGTACAGGACTATTCTCTAGAGCAACAGTGGCTCCTTGTTTCTCATGATCCATTTCCCAGGAAATGGTACCAGACTCATACTGAGTTCTAGAATCTTGATGCAACTCAGGGTGTTCTGTTAATCTGTCAACCACCAGGGTTTGGGATGATAGAGAGGGTAAAGCCTGGCATGGCTGGTCCCCAGTGGGAGCAATGGGGGGCTGGGAGGCATCATCCAGCCCACTTGCGAGCACACCTGGGACCCTCTGCAGTGGGCAGTTTTCCTCCTTCCTATGAGAAGCCAAATCTTCTCTCCTGGCCCTGGACATGGCAGTTCCAGCCTGTTTGTGCTCCCCATTCAGAGGACAAGGCGGCAGTAGTTGTGCTCGCTGTAGATCTGACGTACACTCTCTGGGGGTGCCCGGGGCTCCCCTGGGCTCAGGGTGGCCACAGGCCTCACCACCATCACCACTGCTGGCGCTTCTGCCACCTCCCTCATCAGTGGCCCCGCTGCCACCTCCACCCTGGCCCCCCCCCCCCTCCGATGGCAGTGGTGGTCGTCTCTCGATGGCAGTGGTGGCCTCTCGCCCCTCGGGCCTGCAGAGCACGGGCTTTAATGTCTTTGAGAGTCCTTGCACCAGTCCAACCCCGGCAGGAGGACTCTGTGATAGGGACGATCCGGGGGCATATCTGGTAAGTGGGCTGACCTTTAACCACCCAGGGTGGTTTGATACGTGAAAGTTGTATC
>NW_004528052.1:0-918 GCF_000260255.1 Octodon degus
TACTTTTACAGTGAAATTTAGAAACCAAAACCAGACACAACATTGTACCAAGACTATCCTGATGATTTTTTATGACATACTTAAATTTTTGGTTTGACACAACACCTTTAACAAATCGTATGATAGAGAACAAAGATTCACCTCATTAGTCATACTTAAACAGGATATACATCACATGATTTTTGTTAAAGGCAGATCTGAATCTGAGAAATAGTCTTATCTGAATAAACAATCTTTGTTTTACATTTTGGAGGACCTGTACTCCTGGAATTATAAATACACTTAATACACCATGAGATTAACAATAATGGATTACTATACACATATGACAACATTCGCTTCTTAATTTAGTTTTGTAACAAGAGCATCTTTTATGAGAAAACCTTATTTTAATATGTTTGGAAAACTTTATCTTTTAACCAGTGACCAAATTATTGGGGGTGTTTCCTAAGAGACTATTGAGATTCTTGGGAGGTCTTTATTAATGAACAAAAGTTTGTCACTCCTCAATTCACCAATTTGAATCCCCTCTAATAATTTCCCCCACCTTAAGGAATCTTTAATTATCTCCAATTTTTTGATGACCATTGAATGAATCAATTTTCATATCACTTGTACCATTTGGTAACTTAGGAAAAAACATGCTTTTAAGTTTAGATCCAGAAGGTATTATGAACAAATGATCAAAAAAGAAAAAGAGGAATAGCTGTTCACTGAATGATGTACAAACATATAAACAAATACACAGAACATATGAACATCTTTTCAAAATCAAGAGTGCACTCAAATATATCCTTGACCAAATTGCATTATAGTAACTCTATTACAACTTCTAGAAATTTATAATTATAGCCTAGTCAGATTTTCTATTCATCAATTAGTAGAGATCTTTTGTCACAAAAAATTGGGAAGAAATAG